>NC_044399.1:67865581-68060581 GCF_006542625.1 Nomascus leucogenys
GCCAGTATCTTGATTTCAGACTGTGGCCTCCAGAACTGTAACAGTACGTTTCTGTTCTTTAAGCCGCCCAGTAATGTGGTATTTTGTTATAGCAGCTCCCTGGAAACTGACACACTTCCCCCGCCCCACACTAGTGGTTATCTTTGAGTACTGATAGCTAAGCAGTGGTATCATGTCCTCTAGGATGCTGTAAACAGGTTGCAATCTGTCCCCTACATTTCAGTACCCAGCATGGGGTTCAGGTGGCATAAGAAGCAGGAAGGGTGGCTTGTTTCCCCATTGCCTTGCCAGGCTATCAGTGAATGTGGGGTGCAGGCTCTTGCTTAAAAGAGCTGTCTTGGTAGCAGTTCCAAGAGAGATGGATTTTTTTAAAATTATGTGTTTTTGTTTTTTGGTACAAGCTGCAGAAAAGAGGGACTTAAAAAACAATTAATTTCCAAATACTTTTGATCCTTCTCTTGGCTGCTCTGAACCATACCAGAGAGGACTTGGCTGAAGGTCTTGCCTGCAGCTCTGCTGTTTCCTGGTATGTTAAGCTCTTCCTTGCATTTCCAGGATCCCGAAATTGTAATTTCCCCATCTCTAAAAGAGAGAGTTGGGCTAGTTTTTAAAACCTTTCAGGCTCTGTATTTCACCCGAGAGACAACCCTGATGGCCGCTGCAGAGGAGGGTTCAGCTCCTGCCTCCACTTCCCTTTTTTCCCCGATTCCTGCTGGCTGGGTGCCTCCCTGCAGTGAGATGACACCTCATCAAGTTGAGGAGAAGGTGCTTGTTCACAGTGCTTCTTTCCAAGGCATGGGATCAGGGAGGGTTGTATTTCCTCGTTTTACTTTTCTGCGTTTTCCAATGTTTCTTCCCTGGACCTGTATTACTTTTATAAGTAGGATAAAAAGCACTTCTCTGAAATAGAGGAGAGGGCTGGAACTTAGCACCAAGGCTTTCTTTTGCTTCCCATTCCCTAGCATAACCCTCGTGCCCCTCTGTTTCTCTTGATCTTTCTCAGATTTCTGTTTTTATTCGTGTCCTCTTCCCTCTCTCCTGCTTGAATCTTCTAGTTGTATTTTGAGATGTTGCTAAGCTAAACAAGTGGTCTTATATTCTGGCCATCAGGGGTTTGTTCCAGGGCCAAGCTGTGTGAACGTGAACCTGAGCCTGAAAAGGCCCATGGCTTTGTTTGTTTGTTTGTTTTTACATGATACAAGGAGCATCCAACAATGCCCGGCCCATGTGCTCTCTGCCACTGGAGAAGGAGTGTGCCAGGCTGGAAGGCCAGGAGATGATGACTCTTGTCTCAGACCAAGACTTCACTTGCTTTCTGCTCCTGGTATATACAAATGATATGTGCTGATTGATGAGATGGGTGCCACTGCAGAAAGGTACGGAGAGGACAGAGCAGAGGCAAAGCCTTGGGAAGAGGAAGAACAGAAAGGGCCAGGGGCACATGGTGATTTTTGAATACCGTGATCCCACCCAGCTGGCTCCACTCTTTCGTATGAAGAGTAGATTCTTATTACAAGGTGTGCAAACGCAGAACTTTCTTCACTAGCAGAATTTAGAGACAGAGATGAAAATCTCAAGGAACTTTTATGACGACCTGAGTATCTGGGGACCTGGCTGATTTCATGACTCTCAGTGAATCCACCCTGTTGCATTCACTCTTCTTTGCCTACATCTCTCTGACCAACCTGATGTCATTTCTGTAGTTTTCATCATTACCACCCGTTTGGAGGAAATGGTGCAGGCAGAGGATGCTTTCAAGTCAAGAGTAATTGGTAGGTTGTTTTGATTTTTGTGCCTTTCTTTTAAAGGGCCCTACCTCCAACACCTGGATAAAGGTAGCACCTGGTGCAGAGAAAACCCTGCCCTTCTTTGTCGCCTTCTAGACCAGTGCTTCTCAAAGTGTGGTCCCCAGACCAGCAGCATCAGCATCACCTGGGAACTTGTTAGATGTGCAATTTCTCAGGCCCTACCCCAAACCCACTAAATCAGAAACTCTAGGGGTGAGACCCAGAAATTTGCATTTTAATGCTTCCTCCAGGGGACTGTGATGCTGATACCACACAGCATCACAGGACTGGCTTGAAACTGACCATCTCAGTATGAAACAGACCAAGTCCTAGTGAATGGCTAGCAGCTGCAATCTGTTTTAACCAGTCCTCCAAGTAATTCTGATGGGCTCTGACATTTGAGAAGTGCTCCTTTAAGGCTGCGCCTGTTCCTAGCATCTTACCATTCCCCTGCACGGATGAGGTTTTCAGTCATCTTTGCAGGGAGGTTTTTAAACCTCCTGCAATTTCCCAAGGAATCTTATTTCTTTATTTCCTTCAACTATAAAATGCTGCCTAGTTCTGCTTCATTTTGTGTGGTCTTCTCTATCCTGAATGCCCTTTTTGATGTTTGAGAATAGCTTTTTTTGCCCAGAATTTCTATACTTGTTTTACAGTGCTGGTTCATGATAAGGACTTTTTCTGTGTGCCTGAAGGAGGCACGGGGCTAAATGGCCATCCTCTTCCTTGGGAATCCAGCAAGTTTACAAGTGGCTTTGTGGCCACACCTGAGACATTATTGCTGATTTCTATTTCCCAAAATAGCCTTAGCTCTTTCTATTTCCCCCAAGTCCTGTGAAAAGCAATACTCAGTGATTTTGAGCATAATTTTTTTTTTTTGAAACAAAGCCTTACCCTGTCACTCAGGGTAGAATGCAGTGGCACAATCTCGGCTCACTTCAACCTCCGCCTCCCGAGTTCAAGCAATTCTCCTGCCTCAGCCTCCCAAGTAACTGGGATTACAGGCACGCACCACCACACCCAGCTGATTTTTGTATTTTTAGTTGAGACGGGGTTTCACCATGTTGGCCAGGCTGGTGTCGAACTCCTGACCTCAAGTGATCCACCTGCCTCGGCCTCCCAAGGTGCTGGGATTACAGGCATGCGCCATGGTACCCGGCCTTGAGCATAGTTTATACACGTAAAGTCATACCTTTTACTGGAAAGTCTTCTATATATGGATTAGCAATGTGAGCAATTGAAGTTAATAAAGGCCGAGTTTCTCAGAAAACAACAACAAAAAGTTGATGCATAAGTGGAAAAATGCCATTTTATGGGAGAAGTTTCCAAGCAGTTGTGTGGTATGATTTTCCATGGAGAGATTATGGAAGCACTGCTTGGAGCCTGTTAAAAAGCCACAGTTCAACAAGGTCACCGAAGAATATTCCAGTTGTCAGTCTAATGGCCTCTGGGCCATTGTTGGCCATTTACAGGGCAATATGCTCTGATGGATGTCCTTGGACAGGGACTGTCTTATTATAGGACTAGAAACCTACTCATACTAACTTATGAAAAAAGGGCATTTATTAGAAGGATATGGGGGCATCTCACAGGAATGCAGGCGTAAGGGTGGGAAAATCAGGTGCCGAGATTGATTGTCCTAACTGTGGGACCTGGTGATGTCTTATGCTACTTCTTTTCCTTTTCCTTTTCTTTTCTGCCTTTCTTTCTGTCTCTGTCTTTGTCTTTCTTTCTGTCTTTCTGTCTTCTCCACTTTTTAAAATAGAAACAGGGGTCTCACTATATTGCCCAGGCTGGTCTCGAGCTCCTGGGCTCAAGACACCTACCTTGGCCTCCCAAAGTGCTAGGATCATGGGCGCGAGCCACACTGCTGGCCTATGCCACTTCTTTTTCTGGGTTCTCTTCATGCATCTTTCTCTCCGCAGTCTTGCCTTTTCTTCTTCAGCAGCCACTTGGCAGAAATGGCCACTCATCGTGGAAGAGGACCACCCCAAGTCCTGTTCTATACAACTCTTGGCAGGTCCAGTAGCAATAGCCAAGTAGTCATGCCCATTGCATGTGGATCCAAACTGGGATTTGGGCAGTTCTTAGAGAAGAGTCTTGAACACGTGTAGTTGGATATTGTGAAATATATATTGGTCTTCCATCCGGCTCCCTGGCATAAACCCTTGGAATCTCCAGAATTGGAGCCTCTCATTTGCTAATGAGTTGATGGGTATCTGGGATCCCCTAGGCAGCTTCAGGATGGGAGCTGGTCACAGGAAAGACCAAGGCATGATTAGAAGGTTGGAACTTCAGCTCCTACTCCATAAACCTCTGGGGAGAGGAAAGAGGCTGATTATCAATTCCCAGTGATGACATCAATCGTGTCTACGTACTGAAGCCTCCGTAAGAACCTAGAAAAACAGGGTGCAGAGAGCTTCTGGTTAACTGAGCACATGGAACCTGGGGAGTGGTGCCTGGAGAGGGCGTGGAAGCCCTGTGCCCCTTCCCCCATCCCTGGCCCTGTGCATCTCTTCCATCTGCCTCTTCATCTGTATCCTTTGTCTCTGCACACACAGGACACCTCATGCACTTCAGCAGCTCCACAGAATGCCACCCTGTCAATGCATCATTGTCCCCTGTTGGTGAACATTTAGGTCACTTCCCAAGAGTCTTTTCCCTCTAATGAAAAGTGCTCCACAAAATACCTTCATACTTACATTATTGCACACCTAAAACTGTTGTTAGGCCAAAAGACATGTGCATTGGGGCTTTTGATGGATATCTCCAAATTGCCTTTCACAGACAGGCATTCTCACCTGTTTTTGCAGATCCTGGTTAGATAGGTGTTATCAGTCACAAAGGAGCTTATTTTCCCCATGGGTGAAAACATAGTGTCTTACAGTCTTAGCTTGTATGCTTGTATTTCTCCAATTTTGAATGAGAATGAGCATCTTTTTTTTTTTTTTTTTTTTTTTTTTTTTTGGTTATCGATCATTTGCAATTGTTTTTTCTGTAAATCACCTGTATATGTTCTTTGCTCTTTTTAAACTGGGTTGCTCACTGATAGGTAGTTCATATCACGTGAAGGGAAAAGAGGCTTTATCTGTCTCCCTGGCCCCCTTCTTGATCTTTCCCTCTGTCTCTTTATCTTTCTTTTTATCTACATGCATATACACATGTATCTTTAAGAATCAGCCATTAGCCATGTTACTGAACGTAATTCTAATAGTTGATTTGAGCTGAGTCTTCATTCATTTATCAAACAATTACTGAGTGTCCTTGGTGCCCGGGAGACAGGTCCACATTTATTCAATACAGTCACAACCCTCAGAATACATCTGGTGGGAGGGATAGGTATGAAAGCAGGGGATGTAGCTGAGGCAGAAAGAGATTATTCTTCCAGCCAGCCTGTTAGCTCCCTAGGGCAGAGACGATGCTGTGAGCCCCATTGCTGCTCCCCAGTGCTCAGAAAGTCTGAATGAATTGACAAGGAGCCTAGGGACTGGACTGGTAGGCCACCTGGACTCTTCCGGTGCCATGTCACAGTGAGAATAGCTGGCTGCCTCACTTTCCCTGTCAGCTCCAAACACCTGGGAACAGGATTGCTTAAAACTTGTCTTTCCTGTCCTCTGACTCAGGACTTGGCCCTCAGGGGCTTAAGATAAGACTTCGGGAAGGAGACCACGCCCTGCTAGAGGTACCTCCCCCACTCCTGCTGCCTGTGCCCACACACTGGAACCTTCTCCCCGGAACCTTTTCCCTCTGGGCTTCCCTCACTGCAGCACTCACTGCTTTTGTGCCTTCTCCTTTCTCCTCATCTTCACCTATTCTAGAAAGACCCTGAGGACTCAGTCATGCTCATGGGTTTGTGGCAATCTCTTCTAATTCATATAACACTCCTGGGAACTCAAGTAGGTAGCAAAGACCCATGTCAAAGCCATGACTCTTAGAAGGTTGGGGTAACATCTGGGGAGTTCCTTAAATTACTCTACATTGCTGCCATGTACCTTGCCTGATCCTAAGTCTGACCCACCCCCTGGGGCTTTTGTCTGGGCCCAGGTACCTCCTGATCCTTGGCTGGGTTCCGTGACTGTCCTACTATGGACTATACTAGTTTTCCCCACATGTGGTTAGTCACTGAGATTGCTTGATAAAAATGATGATTTGAGTTCCTCCCAGCCTACTCAACCAGAAGCTCCAGGTGTGAGGTCTGGGCATCAGTATTTCCAACAAGTGGCCCCAGTAGTTCTGGTGAGTGACTGGATTGGGAAATGAGACCAGAGCTTTGCCAAACACCTGTGCTTAGGTTCTGGATCTGGAGCATCCAGGCTTTGGATTCGATAAGGTTTCTTCTCAGTTTCTCAACCATCAGATGGGAGTCATATGCGTGAGCTGGCAGTGGGTTACCAGCACCTGTTGTCTCGGTGACAAGACACATTTCTCCAACATTGCAGTCAACCTTCCTTGCCCTTCAACCCAGGTTTGGGTCAGTGATCTTTTAAATGCTCACGGATTCCCAGTGTATTTGCACAGGTCTACACTCTGTAAGGAGGCTGGTAGATCAGGGATCCTAATGGGGATTGAGAGACAGGCTTAGACAGCTCCAGGCAGCACCCCCTACCCCCTGTGACCCTTCGAATTCCTTGGCTATTCCTAGATTCCTGGCCCTGCTCTTTCACAGGCCCTCTGTGCAGGCTGGAGCCAGACCAGAGCTTGGTTCTGGCAAGTATCAAAGGGCCAGGGCACTGACAGGGCCTGCGCTTCATCCTGTCGGTAACACAGTTTCTGTATCATCTGTGAAATGGGCACAGGAGCCCCTGCTCCCCACTGAGATTGTAGGGTTGCCCTAAGAATTTTGTAAGCAGCTGTGAGTGGGAAGTTGGGGACCACTCATAGTGACGTCTCCCTGGTTAACTAAGGGATAGCTTGACACCGCAGCAATGCTGAAGAAGGCATTCTAGCCCCCTCTTTACCCCTAGCACCCCTCTTTTGGGGGATGTGCTCCTTGTAGGCATCAAAAGGAGGGGTGAGGCAGGGATCCAGCTTCTGGGGTAGAAGTTGGGAAGTAAAGAAGAGGAAGGAAGGAATGGAGGTGGTTTTGGTTTTTTGTTGTCTTATTGTTGTTCTTAGTGTCTGTGAGGGCTTATTCTGTGTCAGAAACTGTGCTGAGAGCTGTATGTACCTCACTGAGTCCTGTCCTCAACAGGAAGCTGGGACCCCTATAGCTATCCTGTACTTTACAATAGGGAAACCGAGGCCGAATAACACAGTCATTGTTAAAAAGAATAGATCTGGGATTTTTGAACATCTGTCTGTAAGATGCCAGCGCCAGAGCTCTTAATGAGGGATTCTCAGACCTGAGAGTATACCGGAATCACCCAGAAGGCACCCAACAGGTTCCAGATAATGGTGATGCTGCTGGTCCGGGGACCATACTTTGAGAACTACCGCCCTGGATGATCCAGTCTGGCCCCTGTTACCTCTGACCTCATCTTCTTCTATTTTCCCTTCCCCACAATCCTCTTCAGCCACACTGTCCTCCTTGCTGCTCTCTCTAAGGACGGACATGCTTCTGCCTCAGAACGTTTTTATTTTATGTTCCCTTCATTTGGGATTCTCTTCCCTCAGGTATGTGTGTGGCTTGCTCCTTCCCTCTGTGATAGGAGCCTTCCAGGATGGCCCCCAACACACCCACCTCCTGATACACTCCTGTGTCATCCCTTTCTACCTTCCCTCCTGAGTGGTCCATGAGACTAATAGATTCTGGCAGTCATGATGGAGTGTCACTTTTGAGACTAGGTTGTAACAGATATTGTACCCTTTGCCTTGCTTTCCCCTGGCTCACTTGCTCTGGGCAAAGTCAGCAGCCATATTTTGCAGAGCCCCCTGGCAAGGAACTTTGGCTCCTGCCAGCATCCGTAGGGCGAGCTTTCTTTTTTCTTCTTTTTTTTTTGAGGTGGAGTCTTGCTCTGTTGCCCAGGCTGGAGTGTAGCGGTGCGATCTCGGCTCACTGCAAGCTCCGCCTCCTGGGTTCACACCATTGTCCTTCCTCAATCTCCCCAGCAGCTGGGACTACAGGTGCCTGCCACCACGCCCGGCTAATTTTTTGTATTTTTAGTAGAGATGGGGTTTCACTGTGTTAGTCAGGATGGTCTGGATCTCCTGACCTCGTGATCTGCCCGCCTTGGCCTCCCAAAGTGCTGGGATTACAGGCGTAAGCCACCGTGCCCAGCCAGGGCAAGCTTTCTTACAAGTAGCTCCTCCAGCCCCAGTCAAGCCTTCAAATGAGGCAGCACCCACTGACGTCCTGACCCCAACCTCATGGGGGAGCCTGAGGCAGAATTGCCCAGCTAATCCACTCTCTGATTCCTGATGCACTAAAACTGTGTGAAATAATAAATGATGTTTCCAACTGTTAAATTGGGGGTAATTTGTGATATAGCAATAGATACATAATACATTTCTCTCAGATCTTCATTCTGTGTTCCTTTCTTGGTGAGGCCTTCCCTGGCCATTCTTAAATGACAGCTTCTTTCTAATAACACTTTCTATCCCCCTTCCCTGCTTTATTCTCCTTAGTGTGTACCAACAGCTAACCTGATATGTTTTGCTTATTTTTTGTCTCCTGGCACAACTCCCTCCCCCAATCCCATTAGAACATTTTTAAGTTTTCACTTACAGAAAATTTTATACACATACACATTTTATACACACATGTATGTGTCTAAAATTAATGTAATTAAAGATTGAATGGCATAATGACCACTAGAATTTAAGCTGAAGGAGGAGGAGTTTAACCACTTAGATTTCCTGCATTATAACCCCGTGTCCAGCACAGTGCCTGACACAGAATAGGCCCTCAAATATGTGTTAAATGAATAATAATAATATTCATATTGAGGATGATTCTCAAATAAAGGGTTGTTTATAAATTAAAATACATTGTTTTGCTACAGCTCCCAGAGTCCCAGCCTAGAGCTCAGATACGGTGAGTGTGGCCAGAAAATGGTGGTCTTTGTTGTCAGACCGAGTTGCAGAGAGGCCACTTCTCACTGAGGCCTCAGTTCCTTCCATTAAAAGTGGAAATGGGCCAGGCGCGGTGGCTCACGCCTGTAATCCCAGCACTTTGGGAGGCTGAGACCACCCTGGCTAAAACGATGAAACCCCGACTCTACTAAAAATACAAAAAAATTAGCTGGGCGTGGTGGCAGGCGCCTGTAGTCCCAGCTACTCAGGAGGCTGAGGCAGGAGAATGGCGTGAACCTGGGAGGCAGAGCTTGCAGTGAGCCGAGATTGCACCACTGCACTCCAGCGTGGGCGACAGAGCGAAACTCTGTCTCAAAAAAAAAAAAAAAAAAAAAAAAAGGTTCTGTCATTTCTCTTATCTCATAGGTGTTTCCTGACCGCTGAAGGGGATGCCAGATGTGGAGGGGCTTGGTGTGACCAGGCGTAAATGGTTCTTCAGAGAGTAGTTGTTTCTTTCCTGCAGAGAAACTGTGGTTGTGATTTAAATATCATTTACCTTTTTTTTTTTTTTTGAGATGGAGTCTTGCTGTGTCGCCCAGGCTGGAGTGCAATGACGCGATCTCTGCTCACCACAACCTCCGCCTCCTGACTGCAAGCAATTCTCCTGCCTCAGCCATTTACTTTTAAGAGGGAATTTCAAATGTCTTGTAGCAACGGCTGTACTAGAAGGCATTGAAAAGCCAGAGATGGAGGAAACTCTGGTGCACAGGAGGGGGCCAGGTCTCTGTGAACTGCTGCTGCTGTATTGGCCAAGGGAGATAAGCAGGGGCCTCCAGGAGAATGTGGCCCGATTACAAATTCTGCATCTGCCTGGACCGAGGCACTGGGACTTGCTTGGAGGACAGGGCAGCATAGCTTAGGGGGAAAGCCAGCTTCTGGGTAGGAAGGGACAAGGGCTGAGAAACGGAGTGGCAGGGCTGCCATCTGACTAGGAAAACCTGGCCATAACCTAGGCAGACCCTCGTTGTGAGGACTACAGGGCAAGGAGAGAAGCCATGGGTAGAGAGACCACCAAACCAGGGCAAGGAAGAAAGAAAAGTTGATGGTTGGGGAGGAGGAGATAGAGCAAGTAGCACAGAAGGGTGAGTATAAAGAGAGGCAAAGAGGAGAAGACTGCAGGAATCTCAGATCAAAGTCAAGACCCCAAAGTCCGTTTCCTTCTGCTCTGGTATCTGTGGTTATTTTACCTGATAACCACAGGGGGCAGCAGAGAGCTGGCACAAGCCAAGAAAAGTGGACGAGCCCCAGCAGGAGGCCGCTGGGGGCCAGAGGCTTGCAGGTGGGCCCATGGCCAGTCACCATAACCAGTGGCTTAGGTCCAGGGGCTCCTCGTGGCTTTCCCACTGGAGCCCAATATTCCTAATGCAGGCAGGATGCAGCCTTAACAAGGGGAAATGAAGCCCGGAAGTGACTATTTAAAATTAATAACTTCTGCCTAGCTCACTGTTTTTAAAATTTATTATTATTATTTTAAAGAAAGGGCATCTGTGCTTTGAAAAGCAGATTTGCATAGTCTTCAAGCTTTCAACTAGGCTCTCACTTCACAAGTTATTCATATACTCACTCATTCATTCATTTATTCATATATAGAGATAGGGTCTTGCTGTGTTGTCCAGGCTGGACTTGAACTCCTGGGTCCTATTGCAGCAGCCTCCCAAGTAGCTGGGACTACAGGCTTGTGCCACTGTGCCCAGCTGTCTTTATAAGTTTTATTCTATGTGGGGTAGACACTGTCATTCGCCGAGGAGAAGATTAACATCTTTGGCTCTTAGCATTGATGCTAAAATAGTACCTCCCTTAGACTGGTTTCATCCATGGCCAGTATATGGCTCTCCAGGTCTGAGCGGAAGAGGTCTGAATGGAGTTCTAGTTACCACTAGGAAAATATGTGGTTTGTGTGAATTAGGTGGGGTGGGAAGAGGCTCCCCAGGGCACATCTCACTTCTTCCACTCTGACTGCATTGTTCCTCCTAGAGTCTCTGGGGCCTGTGTGGCCATGGCTCTGTTAGTAGAGTCTGGGCAGTCATCCGGGATGACCTAAGACCACAGGGATGGACGTCCAGAGAATGCAAAAGGGCCTCAATCCAGCATCTCTTGAGGCCTGGAGCTGCCACTTCAGTCTTACTGTGACTTGCCCAGGGAGCCTGGTGTGTCGTAAGCAGATTAGGGAGTCTTGTATTGGAAAAGACCTGGACACGGCTCCCTCCCTGTGGGCGGTATGGTCATCTGGGGTGACTTGTCCTGTTGCTGGTGAGGTCACCCAGCCAGAGCCCCAGTGGCTCTCTCCAGATGTCTGCCTGGCCTGGCCTGGCTCAGCTCCATCCCTGCCCCAGGCTTACAGTGTCTTTGTGTTTTGGGTTGGTCAGATCTCGCCAAGACAAGGAGATGGACTCGGCTGAATCCTTTAGGCAGCTGCATCGTCCCTCATGGGGCCCATTTGGAGGTTAGAGTGGAAGGATATGGCACTTATGGAGACTCCAGCTTATGGGGGGTCCGGGAGTGACTAGGCCAGTGAGGGCAGGGAAAGGGGCCTCCCATCGGGTCCCCACATGGACAGCAGCATTCAGACTGCAGGCCAGCATCCACCTAGGGTTTCAGAGCCTCCTTCTACAACCCCCGGAGCTACTGGCTGCCATCCTGGCTGCCGCTGCTGCTTGTAGTTCCCTTCACAGGAGGGCTCAAGGATGCAGGATGGGGAGAGGAACAGGGACCAGCGGCTTCTCTGTCCAATAGTCCAGATATTATTTTGGGTCCGCAGTGGTTGGTGGTGGCTCGCAGGTAGTAGGCAAACAACGATGGATGAATGGGTGCAAGGATGGAAGTAGTAGTCAGTGTATGAATTGTGAACCTCTGCTCCAACCAGAAGATCAAAGGCGGTGTCTGCACATCAGCCGGTGGGACTTACTTTTAAAATAAGGTCAATGGTATCAGCCATCAAAGGGGTGGTGGCAGCAGCATAAAGGGAAAGTTTTCCGGGAGCTTTTGCTGCTGTTTATTCCTGGAGAGCTGAAGGGAACATCAGGTGGGAATCTGTCTTGTGCTGTCACAATGTCCATCTTGCTGTTGGCCCATCTGTCCTTGCATCCTTCAGGCCAGGTGCTGTATTTGAGAGGGCAAACTGGCCATGGCTTCGGCCCTCAGGGAGAAAAGATGTCAAGGGTAGGATCTGAGCTGTGTGAGGAATGGACAAAGTGCTGATTTCCTAGAAAAAAGCTGGATGGAATGTGTGTGTTGCAGGACTTAGGTCAGGTTCTCAAAAAGACTTGAGGCAGATTTGTGTGCAGGAGTTTCAGCAGGATGTGTGCTCCTGGGAGCAACCCCTGGGGAAGGAAGGAAGCAGCATTGCAATGCGGCCACCAAAGAGGCCTTGGCAACACCATGGGGAGCTCTGAACTGGGAGGGGCCTTCAGAATTGTTTGATCTGAGACAAGGGGATTGGTGGGCCGTTGATCCCCTCTCTCCCCAGTCATTCGATGTGCACCCTGCACCCCTACCCTAGGCATAGCCTTGGGCACGGCAGCTCTCTTTGGCTAAGGGCAGTTCCCTGAGAGGGACTCAGCTATGAGCCTCTGCAGCTAGAGAGATTTGGGTGGTGCACGACAGCACCCACTCTAGAGAGTCTGGGGAAGAACTCTTTGAAGGGAAGAAGAGCAATCTTGGTAGGCTGCATGGTGGAAGAGACATTTTCGTTGAGACTTGATGAGTGAACAAGGTTGTGACATCCAGGGATGGGGAGCAGGAGGCGGCGGATGTGAGTGAACAATACGGGAAAGGCGTATTTAGAGATCGGCGAGGCAAGTTAACTGGGCCTGAAGTGAAGCCAGTGGGATGTCAGTCTGGATGCAGTCAGGGTTGGGATCCTGGAGCACTTTGCCAGGAGGGCAGTGGACTTCGGGATTGATTCAGTGTGCCATGTTGGAAAGGAGCTAGCCAGGGGTTCTCGCTGTGGAGCGACCTCCGGCGAAAGCTGGGCTTCAGGGTGAGTGATCCACTAGCTGTGAGTGGGCGGATTTTAAAAGGCAGGGAGACTCGCTCTGCAGTGACATGGAGAAGAGGAGAGGAACGTGATGGAGGGGCATCTCCAGGCCCTGGGAACCAATTAGATATGAGGGATGGGACACAGGGTGGAGCTGGTGATGGTGAGTGAGCCCTGTCCCTGGGTGTCTAGGGGCCAAGGAACCCAGGAGACCCAGGAGGAGAGGGTGGAGAGGGGAGCCCGGTCTTGACTCTGTGGATGTGAAGGCAACAGTGCGGCCTCCAGGCACGGCTGATTCAACGGGCGGGAGAGAAGAGAAGCCTCCTTAGGAAGGAGCCTGAGGCTGGATGGTGCATCTGCCTCCTGGGGATGCCCACCTCGCTGCTTTTACTCATCTCAGCTCCACCGGGCTTATCTCTCTGTTTTATTTAGTGCTGAGAAAGCACATACCATGTGCCCGATGTTATCCTAAGTGCTTTGTATGGGTGAACCCAATTAATGCTCTTTCCCAGCCTACTTAGGTACCGTTTTCATCCCCATTTTATAGTTGAGAAAAACAAAATATAGAGTTCAGGTGATTCCAGAGGTCACTCAGCTTGTGAATGGCTTATGTCGTGGGCCCCAAGCAGGGCAGTGGTCTCTGAAGTAAGTTCTCTGAGGCTTCCTGCCCTTGCCAGCCAGTGCACACCTTGGGGAAGCTCCTAAGCCTGCTGGCAGCCTCTCTCCTTGTCACTCCTAAAAGACCCTACTACTCTCTTATGTTCACACCCTTGCTGCTTTCCAGATCACCCTCAATTCTGTTTTCTCTCTCTCCCTTAAGACATGAAGGGACCATATTACCCCTGTTATGCCTGCCCCTGGAGTCCAGGTTCACCCTTCCTGAAACCCAAACCATGGGCCTTAAGACCACCAATCACAGCTAGAGAGCGCGGGAGTATTGGAGCCTACGAGACCAAGTAGCCGAACCTCTTTATTTTAGATGAAGCATCAGAGGACCAGAGGGGTGGTGCGATTTGCCTAGGGCTGCATGGTAGTTTAGGAGCAAAGTTGAGTCAAGAACCCAGTTTTGTTTTTATTGTTTCAAACAATTGAATTTTCAGTAATGGAATTTTTAACTAATGTTATATCCTCATGTCAGACTAACTTTAAAAATGGCTTAGCGCTAGAGGCATGTATGTGGGCCTTTGGTATTAATACAGTATCTCCCTTGGGTGGATACCTTATTGAAATCATTTTACGTAGGAGGAAACTGAGGCACGGAGAATAAGTAGCTTGGCCAAGGATAGTGGTGGTGAGAGGCAGAGCTGGATTCAAACCCAGGCAGTCTGGCTCTAGAATCACCGCACTAAACAGAGCCTAACCACTTTGCTATACAGCCCCCTTCAATGATTTTGAAAAGATTTTAAAATTTATTTTTATGTATTTATTTTTGAGATGGAGTCTCACTCTGTCATCCAGGCTGAAGTGCAGTGGCATGGTCTCAGCTCACTGCAACCTCCACCTCCTGGGTCCAAGCGATTCAAGTGCTTCAGCCTTCTGAGTAGCTGAGATTACAGGCACGCACCATCACGCCCAGCTAATTTTTGTTATTTTTAGTGGAGATCGGGTTTCACCATGTTGGGCAGGGTGGTCTCGAACCCCTGACCTCAAGTGATCCACCCGCCTCGGCCTCCCAAATTGCTGGGATTACAGACGTGAGCCACCGCGCCTGGCCTGTTTTTATTTTTTGAGACAGGTGTCTTGCTCTGTCACCCAGGCTGGAGTGTGGTGGCACCATCATGGCTCACTGCAGCCTCGACTTCCTGGGCTCCAGTAATCCTCCCAGCTCAGCCTCCCGAGTAGCTGGGACCACAGGCATGTGCTACCACACCTGGCTAATTTTTGTATTTTTGGTAGAGATGGGGTTTCACCATGTTGCCCAGGCTGGTCTCAAACTCCTGAGTTTAAGCAATTCACCCACCTCAGCCTCCCAAAGTATTGCGATTACAGGCATGAGCCACTGCGCCTAGACAGATTTTGGAAAGATATTCACAACAATTGATACATAAAAAGAATCTACAGTTTGATTTTGTCTTATTTTAAAGAGGAACATATGCTTAGAAAACAAATCAACATATGGATACCAAAATGTTGATGGTGATGACCTCTGAATGGTGGGATGATGGATGATATTTATTTTTGTGTATTTTCTTGCATTATCAAATTGTAGTGAGAAAGTATTATTTTTATCACTAGATAACTTCATAAGAAGCCTCTGCTCACGGCAGTGAAATGGGTAAAGTAGTGTTTGGGGGCCAACACTGTAGCTGCAGTATTAGTTTTCTCTTTTTCTCTTTCTTTTCTTTCTTTCTTTTTCTTCTTCTTCTTTTTTTTTTTTTTTTTTTGAGGTAGAGGGTCATTCTGTCTCCCAGGCTGGAGTGCAGTGGCATGATCTCAGCTCACTGCAACCTCTGCCTCCCTGGTTCAAGGTTTCTCCTGCCTCAGCCTCCTGAGTAGCTGGGACCACAGGCACGTGCCACCACGCCTGGCTAATTTTTGTATTTTTAGTAGAGGTGGGGTTTCACCATGTTGGCCAGGCTGGTCTCGAACTCCTGACCTCCAGTGATCTGCCCACCTAGGCCTCCCAAAGTGCTGGGATTACAGGTGTGAGCCACTGTACCCAGCCAGTTTTATTTCTGATTAGAGCCTGTAGCAGGGCATTGGAAGAGGGAGAGGTGACCAGGCAAATTCAGCAGTTACAGCTCAAATGAGACAGAACTGCGAAATCAGGAAGAAACTTGAAGTCACCCCAGGTGGCAGAGGGCCCCTGTCTCTTTACAGGCCCCTGCACCTCTGTGCTTTGGAGTTTCAGGTAATGGTGGACATTCGGGGAGAAATACCTAGTTGGCAACTTCAGGGTTCCAGGAGAAGAGTGTAGAGTCCCGAGACAAAGTGGGGGTGAATGAAGAGGCAGGTTGGGGCAGAGGATGTTTCAGAGGATCTTGACATCTCAACAGGAAGTCCATCTCCTTCTGGCCCCAGCCTCATCGAGAAGGGCCCCCAGCAAAAAGAAGCTCTGTGGTCATGGGATGGTGGTAGGGGGCAGGGGGCAGGAAGGGAGATGGATGGATATGGGAGCAGAAAGCAGGGTCCTGTCTGGCCAGGGTTGGGGAGGAGGGCGATTGGCTGTCTCTATTTTTCTCCAGCTCTGAGCATCTCCTTCTGCTCTGTGAAACTCAGGTTCTGCCCTGTGACATTCTCTAAGTAATTTTCTTTGTTCTTCTTTCACCAGAGACCACCTGGGAACGTCCCAGCAGTTCTCCTGGGATTCCAGCCAGCCCTGGCTCTCACAGGAGCTCTCTGCCTCCAACAGGTAATGTCTGCTATCTGCTTTGGGGCAACTGGGAGGGCCCTGACACCACATTCAGTGGAGAGGCTGAGACTATGGGTCCTGGGTCTTAAACCTGGCTGAGGTAGCAAACCCAGGGAGGGGTCGGGCCTGGTGGTGGGGGGGCCCCTTAGGTCTGCTGCCAGGCAGGTTGGTGTCTCCCTGGCAGTGCCAGCAGCAGCTCTGGTGGCCCCCTGCACACTCCTCCTCGGGTGCTTAGCGGAAGAAGATGACTGGGGGAGGTGAGATGTCAGAGCTCTTTCCTGTCTGTCAGGGGCAGGAAGACTTGAAATGTGGACAGAACTGTTCTATGTGGCTCTTGTGGACATCACAGAGAAGAAGCTAAAAGGAGGCAGATGTTTATCAGGCAGCTTTCAAATAAAACACCTGAAACAGTGTGAGGGAGACCTTTTGAAGGTGTGAGTTCCCCATCTGCAAAGGTAATCAAGCAGAGGTAGTTGAGATGGACATTCTTTTTTGTTCGTTTGTTTTTATTTTGAAACAGGGTCTCATTCTGTCACCCAGGCTGGAGTGCAGTGGTGCAGTCTTGGCTCACTGCAACCTCTCCCTCCTGGGTTCAAGCGATTCTTGTTCCTCAGCCTCCCGAATAGCTGCGATTACAGGTGCACACCACCAAGCATGGCTAATTTTTGTATTTTTAGTAGAGATGGGGTTTCGCCATGTTGGCCAGGGTGGTCTTGAGCTCCTAGCCTCAAGTGACCCACCCATTTTGGCCTCTCAAAGTGCCGGGATTAGAGGTGTGAGCCACCGCGCCCGGCTGAAATGGACATTCCTGTAATAGGTGGAAGGTTTGTCCAGGGGCCTCTTGGGAGACAACTAGGTCAGAGATTCTGGAAGGCAGGTTATGGGACCCATCAGCAGGGAGAACAACATCTGCTTTCATGTAGCTTTTAAAAATGTCACCTCCTCCAAGAAGCCTTCCCTGACCACTCAATTTAGAGCCCTCACCCAGTCACTTTAGATCTCAGCCGCATGCTGTTTTAATGTCCCCAGCATCCTGTTCCTAGTTGATCTTCACTCTCCCATGCTAGACTGTAAGCTCCCTGCGGGTGGGGACTTTGTTTCTTTTGTGGTGTCTTCAGTCCCCAGAGCCTGGCTTCCACGTTGAGCTAATTCACCTGTGTCTCCACCATCCTATGGTGTGTGAAGCATACTTGTTGTTTTTCAACTTCAAGAGTCAATCTGGCAGCAACGCATGAAAATCAAAGTTGTGGTTGGGGCTGGGAATTTAATCTTTCAACGCCTTGAGCGTCACATCCTCAGCTTCTGTGGAAGGGAGGTGAGAGCCTGCGTAAAGTTCTCGGAAGACAAAGTAATCCCTGGTCTAAATAGTTTACCTGAAGCAGCACAGGGAACCACAGGAAGGACCAAAGGTAATCACAGGACTCTGGAATACTGGATAGGAAGAGGGAGGCAGGACACAATGCGAGTGACCAGATCCTCACCTTTCAGAGCAGGGAGTCTTTGGATATTGTCTGGCATTGAGACCTGAAGACAGGAAAGTGCACATTCAAAGCGTATTGCTTAGGCATATGACAGGTGCCAGCAGAGGAGCTCAAAACTGGAAATGATGGGAAAATATTACCTTTAGAAAATCAGCCGAGGCGTGGGAGAGGTGATAGGAAGGTGGGTGTTTTCTATCAAAAATTATTTTAGGTTTTCAAAAGCATTTTATTTATATTTATATTATTACTTAAATTTTTAAAAAATTAAGAAAGGAACCCCCTGTGGGGGAGGGACATGGGGCAGCTGTGACGGATTTCCTAGGGAGATAGGGAGTGCTGCTGTCTCAGACCAAGTCCCCAGAAATGGGCCCTTTCATGCTGTAGCTGCCGCGTGACAGCAGGCAGTTCTGAGCCCACTGGCTTCTCTTTCACTGTTCTTGTTTGTGTGTGTGTGTGTGTGTGTTTTAACAATCAAAATGCCAGTGTGAATGACGCAAGGTGTGTCCTTTTTCCTGGCTGACTCCATGCCAGCCAGACACTAAAAAGGAAACCCAGCTGTCTTTTCCAGCCAGAGTGGTCGGTGAAGGAGGACAGGACAGGGAGGCCGGCAGAGGGAGGCTTGGACGTGTAGAGACGGCAGGTGTGACTCACAGCCTGCCCCGTTGGTGGGGCTGGTCGAGACTTGCCCTTTGAGTGATGGTGTCACTTCTCCAAAGCCTGCTCTCCTGGCACCCTCCACAGGCAGCATCTTGTCCTCTCCGCTGTTGATGGGGGCTGTCCTGCAGAAGTGGGGCTCAACAGGAGCTGCCTCCGGTCCCTGGCTTAGAGGCCTGGGTTTCTCCCTTCTTTACCCTACAAGCATTTCAAGAGCCTCTCTCTGTTCAGCGCTGCACTGTGTGCTAGGCCCCTAAAGGGGGCTGAGAAAGGTGGGGAGATGGGTGGAGAAGGTCAGATATAGAGACGAGAATTGCTAGCATGGCCAAGGCTAGACTGAGTGTGTTGACAACTCCTGTCCCCCTCTGCCCCCACCCCAGGGTGCTGGGGTAGTATTTCCTAAGGTGGAATCCTTGGGATGCCAGATCTATCTGTGCTCCGTGAAGGAGGATGAAGAAGGACAGGCACATTAGCATTCTGAAGACTGCAGGAAGGCCTGAAATGAAGAAACCTATTTAACTCAGTTCTTTTGTGCTTTGTTTGTTTGCAACATACCACATATGTGTTAAGCTTTCCTCCCTATATTGGGTGATTTTGCCTACCAGGGGACATTCGGCAGTGTCTGGTGATATTTTTGACTGCCAGCACCGGGGGGAGGCGCTACAGGCATTTAGTGGGTAGAGACCAGGGATGCTGCTGAACATCCCACAATGCACAGGCAAGTCTTCACAACAAAGAATCACCCGGCCCTAAATGTTTCCTAGTGCCGAGGTGGAGAAGCTCAGTTCTAGAGTGACCCAGAGCATCAGTTCAGCGCGGCTCAAGGGTTCCCAGACCATGGCCCATTGAAGCAAGAAGCAGCAGCTCCCTCCGTCAGCATGAAGAGTCCTGTGTCATTGATTCTAAGACATACATTTTCCCCTGACATATTAATATCTTGGAAGTCAGATGCAGCTTACAATCAATAGTATATACTAGTTTATTAGAGACATGATCTTGCTGTGTTACTCAGGCTGGAATACAGAGTCATGATCATAGCTCACTGCAGCCTCCTCCTCCAGGCCGCAAGCAGTCCTCCTGCCTCAGCCTCCCAAGTAGCTGGAGCTACAGGCATGTGTTGCCACATCCAGCTAATTTTCTTATTTTATTTTCTTATTTTTTATTTTATTTTTTTTTTGTAGAAACAGTGTTTAGCCATATTGTTCAGACTGGTTTTGAACTCCTGGGCTCAAGTGATCCTCCCAAAATTACCCAAATTACAGACATGAGCTACTTGTGGCCTCAATCACTGGCATCCTAGATTTGTGAAATTACAATTTGTTAAACTGGGGCCTTGGGCATGTTTCTCCTTGCCAGGCCACACTTTCCACATTCATAAACTTGAGGGCCTGGAGAGAGATCAAACGAGGCCTTGCCCATCCATGCATGCTTTTGGATTATTTCGTTTGTTTGAGCTGGAGTCTTGCTCTGTTGCCCAGGCTGGAGTGCAGTGGTGTGATCATGGCTCACTGCAGGCTTGACCTCCTGGGCTCAAGTGATCCTCCAGCCTCAGCCTCCCAAAGTACTGGGGTTGCAGGCATGAACCACCATGCCCAGCCAGCTTTACTTTTGTGTTGTAGCTCTGTTAACTTCTAGAGAGAGTTTGAAGGGCCACCCACAGAGCTGGTTCATTCTTATTAGTGCAGGTTTGTTGGATACTGGTAAGCAGAGGCAGCCAGGTTGCCAGCTGGGAAGAGAGTTCTAGAAACACGCCCAGAGTCCTCCCCCAACCCCCCCCTCCCAGTACAAACTAGACTGCAGTCTTTGAATGTTGGGTGCTACTTAGGATCAGCCCTGGGCTGGGGACTTTGCCTGCATTCCATCCTTTAATATCACCAGAGTTATGGAAGCTGTGTTTATTCAGTAGCTTTACTAGAGGTGTTTAATGCCAGGCTTTCTGGGTGAGACCCGCATGAGTAAGAAGTAAAGTTTAAACCAAAACAGAACACCTAAGACACCATTCAGTAACTGCTGCAAATATTAAAAATCCTCTTTGGGCTGGGCTTAACGTGCAGTGTGGAAATACTGATTTGTAGAGAGAAATAGTAACAGGCAAAGGGAAAGAAAATGAGTGAAAAGGGAGATGCTGGGAGTTTCATGTACGAGTCACTGCGTAGAATGAAGACAGTACAAGAGCAATGTTGTCTAGTAGAATGCTCTGTGGCAGTATAAGCATTCTTTCTCTGCGCCTTCCAATATGGTAGCCACTAGCCACATGTCACTATGGAGTACTTGAATGTGGCTGGTATGCCCAAGGAGCTGAAATGTTCATTTAATGTAGTAACTTTTTAAAATTTGGGGAACAATTTTTAATTTACAGAAAAGCTATAAAGACAGTAAGTTCCTGTGCCTTCTTTACTCAGTTTCCCCAGCTGACATCTTACATAACCACAGTACATTTGTCAAAACCATGAAATTGACATCGTGCATTACGAGTAACTGAATGTTAGACTTGATTCAGATGTCGTGAGTTTTTCCATTCATGTCCTTTTTCTGTTCTTGGATCCAGTCCTGGAAATCATGTTGCATTTAGATTTTATTTTAATTTGATTTGTTTAAATTCAAATAGGCATCTGTGGCTTTTGTGTCAACAGTGCAAATGCGGAAAGTGAATTCCTTTCTGAGCCTCTGGGCCTGGGATGTGCATTGAACTTACATGTTTTTCTTAACGATAAAAGAATTCTATTATTTATTGAGGTTGTCCTGGTGGGTGGTTGCGGGAGTGTTTCAGGAAACATGGGTTCAGGATCTGGCTTTGCTCAGCCTTGGGGCTTCAGCCCACTGAGGGATCATCCTTAGGCCTCCAGTAGCCTCAGGGAACCTAGATTAAAGGGGAGAGAGCGAGTGCCTTTGCAGAGGCTGAAGGGCAAGGAGGACCTTCCTTTGAGCCTGAGGAGCCGGCCAGGGGTATGGTTAGGGAGGCAGCTGTGCTTCCTCTGAGCAGGGGCTCTCTGGGGAGGGGGCTCCGGAACCCGGAGCCTCACCCTCGCCCACACCTTCTTCTCCAGATCAGGAAGCCTGGAACAGCTCTCCTTTCCCCTGCAGGAGCGAAGGAAGACCCTCGCTTCTTGCGGAATTAGCCAGTCTCAGGTTCAAAGCAGCTTCCCCAGCACTCTGACTTAGACCTCACCGCTGACTCCAGGGCAGGCCATGACACCCTCTGTTGGAAGAAGTGCATGTTCCCCTAGAAGCAGTGTTGTTGCTGGCCGAGGCTCCTGGGACCTTACAAAGGCCCGTTTAACCTCTGATGTCGTGGAAAGCAGCCACGGGTGTTTAACTGTTCACAACCATGTGGGAAAATCTTTTATCAGTTCTGTCTTTGGGAACGCAGTTCACATCTTAGACAACCAGGAGAGACAGTGAGGACCAGGTGGCCAGAGAGAAATTTCTGGAACAGAAAGGTATTTATGTAAAACTGTTCCCCTAAATGGGCCGTGGTAGACAGTGGATCCTCCTGAGAAAGGTGAGCATGGTGACCAAGGAACCTGCGAGGCCTTCCAGAGTGTGGTGGGAGGAAGGAGGCCGTAATTGTGCCCTATGTCATCAGACTGGATAAGCACGGAACTGCCCCACTTCAAACCTTGCATTCTATGGCCATGATTGTGTGTCCCAAAGTGGATTTCACGGTAGCCTTGCTGTATTTCCCTCAACGGGTTCTGCACCTGTGTGCGTGGAAGGATGTTGCATGCTGTTCCCTTGTTTGAGATTTCAATCGCATGTCAGCATATTCTAAAAGGCCTACTGTAAATAAACTCAATCTGAATAATGGGATATTTGTCCTAAATTCTTTGGACTGTAACACTGACCCTTTACTATCACTGCATAACACTTACAGTACACATCTGGCAGAATTGCTATCCTGTTTAACACACCTGGGGAAATATTAGGCTGTACTATGTTTAATATGTGATAGATGGGGAAGGAGAATGGCTGGAAGGAAAAAGGGGGGGCGAGAAAGAAGGAGGGAAGGAGGATGGGTAGAAGGAAGGGAGGAAGGAAAAAAGGAAGCAGGAGGGGAAGGGAGGGAGGGAAGAAGAGAGGGGAAGAGGAAAAGCGGGAAGTGAGGATTTCAAGAACCAGGGCTTCAGCACTCCCGGGTTCCTTGACTTTGTTTTTTTTTGTTTGTTTTGGAGACAGAGTTTTGCACTTCTTGCCCAGGCTGGAGTGCAATGCCACGATCTCGGCTCACTGCAACCTCCACCTCCTGGGTTCAAGCAATTCTCCTGCCTCAGCCTCCCAAGTAGCTGGGATTACAGGCGTGCGCCACCACCCCGGCTAACTTTTTGTATTTTAGTAGAGACGGGGTTTCACCATGTTAGTCAGGCTGGTCACGAGCTCCTGACCTCAAGTGATCCGCCCTCCTCTCAGCCTCCCAAAGTGCTGGGATTTCAGGCGTGAGCCACTGCGCCCGGTCACCAGGTTTCCTAACTTTGAGGAATGAAATTACTATGTTTATTTCAGAGAGAGGAGAAATTAGGCCTGACCTACAGGAGATATAATAAGAGAGTGTTCATGGCTGATTTTCTTATGTTCTTTTGGGTTCCTCAGGGAACAGGAACCTGGAGAGTAGGGCTCCGAGGATGCGACTTTTTCCATCAGGGATCGGTACTGTGATACGGAGCCGAGCTGTGGGTGGGGGTGCGCCCTGGGTGGCGGAGCTGCTGGTGCTTCTTTGTTGCTTGGCCTTTCTCGATAACTTTTCATATTCTCCTTCCTTCTCTTTCTGTTGACTTCTCCCTACCCAGGCCTCCCTCTCCTCTTTTCTACCCAAATGTCTGTCCCCTCCTCTCATTAGACACCTCCTAAGCCCTCTCAAGTTGCTTAACTGCCTATAAGGGAAATGAAATGTGTGGGTGCCTGTGTGTATTATTTATATTTGAAGCTGCTAAGGTTACTAACTAGATGGAGCTTTTAGTTCCCTTTTTAAAAATCTTAAAAACAGCTGAGTGTGACATTTGCCTTTTTTTTTTTTCCTCGTATCTCCAGACTGAATTATGTTCCCTTTATGAGCGATCCTTGACCAATTTCATTTTTCCTCCCCCAGAGGCTGGAGGCCCCAGAAGCACCCACTTCTCGCCTCATTTGTTTTGTGGCTGACCCTGGGTGAGCTGGGAGCCCTGAGGACAGGGAATGACAATGAGGAATGCCGTGGGTGAGGGTTGCCGGGATCTCGTGGGCTATAACTGTCTAGATCTCCACTGAGACGTGTTCTGAATGTGCCTGGGAGACTTCAAGTGATAACGCAGCTGGACAGGGTGTCCAAGGGGAGCTGCTACGCGGGGAGAAAGGGTCGAATGGAAAACTATGTTTTCTTTCCTTGTAATTGTTTTGACATGAGCAGTAATTAGCCATCAGCTGACAGACCAGAACTGAAGTGAGAACAAGGGATTGGATTAGGGGCAAAATGTCTCCGCTTTAGACAGTTCCTGGCGGCTGCAAGTGTGGGGAAAGACTGGGGCAGAGGAGAGGCAGGACCCTGGGCATGCATTTGGAGGGTCTGGGGAGGGAGGGAGTCAGGGTCTCCTCAGGAGCTGGGACAACCTTGGTTCATGGGGACTCAGCATCATCAAAGATAGAGATTTATTACCTGCTCAGATAAAAACTTGTGCATTTCATTTTCGACAGCAGACTAAACATGGTTCCTTTGTGTATTGTTTGATTTTAAGGTCAAGGTCATGTTGACTTTGTAAAATAGACCTGGAAGCCGGCTACATGTTTCTATGCATGGGTATTTCTTTCTTGTGTGAATGAATTTGCCCATCAAACCATCTGGTTTCAGTGCCTTTTGGGGGGAGGTCATTTTTCAAAGGTTTGACTTCGTTTTGGCATCTCTTGAAACCCTTTTGATAATTTGAATCTCATGGGAGGTTTGGTGTTGAAGATATAGAATTGTAGGTCATATGTTCTTGCATTTAAAAAGTTTCTACTATGAGTATGGCGCGGTGGCTCATGCCTGTAATCCCAACACTTTGGAAGGCTGAGGCTGGCAGATCATTTGAGGTCAGGAGTTCGAGACCAGCCTGGTCAACATAGTGAAACACCGTCTCCACTAAAATTACAAAAATTAGCCAGGCATGGTGGCGGGCGCCTGTAATCCCAGCTACTCGGGAGGCTGAGGCAGGAGAATCACTTGAACCCAGGAGGCAGAGGTCGCAGTGAGCCGAGATCGCCCACTGCACTCCAGCCTGGGCAACGGAGCGAGACTCTGTCTCAAAAAAAAAAAAAAGGTTTCTACTATATTTGTTGTGCCGTTGTTTTCTTTCTAATCCCTAGTTCTGAACATTTGTGTTCTCTTTCCCTCTCAAATTACCCTGGCTTATCTGCTGTTTTTATTGTTGTGATAAACACACACAGAACCAGCCATGGTTTGCTAATGGTCTTCTGTTTCCTGACTCATTAATTTCTGTTACCACTTTTCTATTCCTTTCTCCTGTTTTCTTTTGGCGTATTTTATTGGCCTTTAAAATTTTTTCCTCAAATCTTAAGTTGAATGTTTAGTCCATTTATTTTTGTTCCTTTGGGTTTGGTAATGAAATAATTAAGGCTGTGGATTTTCCTGCAAGTGTACTTCAGACTTTATCCCATTTGTTTTGATATCTTCTTCTTTATTATTTTCTAAATATTGTGTAATTACAGTTTTAAATTCCTTTTTGATCTGGCATTATTTAAGAGGGCAGTTTCTTACATTTCTAAGTGTTTAGGAGTTGGGGGTTGGGGATCTTGTATATTTATTCTTTCATTATTAATATCTACTTTTATTGCTTTCCTGGTCAAAGAATGTGGCCTGTGTTTTTTTATGCCTTTTGCCATTTATTGATAGTTTATTTGTGGCTTAAACGTGACCAAGTTTTTAAATGTTCCAGGGCTTCCTGGCAGAAGATGTTATCTTTGTTTGTAGGATATGATGTTTACTACATCTATTTCAGTCAGCCTTTTAAATTAAATTATTTGGGTCTTCTTTATCCTCCTTGTTTTTGTCTGTTAATCAGTCCTAAACTGAAAGCAGTGTCCTGAGGTTTTCTTCTGTTGCCTTTAGGTTTTTCGGCATCTGTGTTTTATCCAGATGGTTCTATGCTATTTGATAAAATTTCTCCACTCTCATGCCCTCATTGTGGGGTGTATTTATCATCAGGCTCATGTCTTTCCTGGCATAGCTTGATGCCAGTCGGAGTGGATTCTCCTTGGCCCCCTCAGCATTTTCTCTGATGCTGTTGGAATCCTGGCCTCTCCTCTTAAGCTGCCTTCGTAGTGGGTGGATGGTATCTGCACTTGGCCAGCTGCCTGAGGGATGTGGGTGTGGCCCAGGCTTGTAGCTGGCCTTGCAGGGTGGATTTGTTGTTTCTTGTTGCTTCCCCAAGCTTCCACCATACTAGGGGCCTGCTGTGGATCAGTTTTCTATTTCCTTGGGATGTGTGCAACCACCTTATTCTGGAATGGGGGGTAAACCCTGTGGCTGGCGGAGAAGCCCAGCTGCCCACAGGCACTTGGCTGCCTGTGGCCTTGCTTGGCCCTGGAGTGTTCGCTGCAAGCGGTGGAGAATGGGGCACCACCTGAGCAGGAGACGGGTTCTCCGTGGAACGGGCGTCATCATCCCATTGCCCAACGCTTGCCTCCAGCCCTGGTCGCTCCAAATGAGTAGGTGTTGGTGGTAACTTTCAGCCATATTCTCCTGTGCTTCCTGCCACGCAATAGAGTTTTCTCTAGAAGAATCAGGAGTTGGACATTAGTGTCTAGATCTTCCTCCAGTCTGACCCGCACTGTATATACGTGTTGGCAATTACTTGAAGCCTGGCTCACGGGGATGGTGCATTGTCCTGGTCTCCTGAGATCACACAGGCTTGTGGTTCCTGCAGACTCAATTCAGGAACGAAAGCAATGACTTTCCCCTTCTGCATGCCTCCGCTCCCCCACTTTTTTGAGACAGGGTGTCACTCTGAAGTGTGGGCTGGAGTGTAGTGGCACAATCACAGTTCAGTGCAGCCTCCACTTCCCAGGCTCAAGCTATCCTCCCACCTCAGCCTTTCGAGTTACTAGAACTACAGACACGAGCCACAACACCCAGCTAATTTAAAAAAAAATTATTTTGTAGAGATGAGGTCTCACGGTGTTGTCCAGGCTGATCTTAAACTCCTGGGCTCAAGCAGCCCTCCCTCTGCCTCCCAAAGTGCTGGGATAACAGGCATGAGCCACTGCCCCTGGCCATTCCTCCCTTTTTAATTTTTTTTTAATTTTTTATATTTAAAAATAGAGATGGGGTCTCACTATGTTGCCCAGGCTGGTCTGGAACTCCTGGACTCAAGCGATCCTCCCGCCTCCGCCTCACAAAGTACTGGGATTACAGGTGTGAGCTACCGCACCCTGCCTTTCATCCTTCCCTTTTTTAAACAAAGTGCTTTATGACTACTTACAACTTTTGCAATTATCGCTTTGTTGGATTCTCACACCAACAAAGTAGGTCAGGAGAATACGTAGAATTATCCCCATTTTACAGGTACAGAAGCTGAGGGTCACTGAGGAGAAGCTGCTCATCTAAGCTTACGTAGTTATATTCCTATGAGAGCGGTACCACCTGGGAACCGAGATCATGTGGGTCCCAGTGTGAATTCGTGACGTCAGGAGCGTGCGTTCGATGGCGTTGGGGCTTGAAACAGTCCGTGCTGGGAGTGTCTTTGGCACAGAAATCGACAAATACTACATATCAGGGCTCCCCCTGTCCCTTGGAGAGCAGGTTTATCAGCAAGTGTTGGGAACATGAGTGAGTGTCCCCCAAGAGACATAAAGTTATAAGGGTTAGAGCCTCAGATAATGTTTTTTTTTTGTTTTTTTGTTTTGTTTTGTTTTTTTAGGCGGAGTTTTGCTCTTGTTGCCCAGGCTGGAGTGCAATGGTGCAATCTCAGCTCACTGCAACCTTTGCCTCCCCAGTTCAAGTGATTCTCCTGCTTCAGCCTCCTGAGTAGCTGGGATTACAGCCTGCCACCATGCCTGGCTAATTTTTTTGTATTTTTAGTAGAGACAGGGATTCACCATGTTGGCCAGGCTGGTCTCAAACTCCTGACCTCAGATGATCCGCCCACCTCGGCCTCACAAAGTTCTGGGATTACAGACATGAGCCCCAGCTCCAAGCCAGATGATGTATTTTTAATTCTAGGAGAACAGTGACTCAAGAATGAAGTGCATATGACCACCTGACTATTAATTGACAGAGCCTAATTTCATGGTGACCAGTCAATCCAGTCCTCTTTCGAGTATATTCACACTCCGCTGCTCTGAGTTTGAGGGTGGAGAAGTTACTAAGAAAGATGAGGGAAATTGTCGGAAGGTGGTGGGGAGCCCCCCGCCCCGACTCTACGGAGGGAGATTGGACCCGTGACTGGCATTTGTAACTACAACTGATGTGGTATTTGTAGCAATGGCAGCTGGACCATAGTGACCTCCTCTCCTGTTAGGCACATTCCTTTTGCTCTCGGGTTAAAGAAGAAACTCAGTCCCCTAAGAATTCAGTAATTTGGGTGCTGAGGATTAGAGAGATGCCTTCAACCCATTTCCAGCTCTGCAAATACAGATAAGATCAGATCCTGAGGGATGGTCTTCACCACGCAAGACCTCTCAGAGCCAAGGAAGGAGGTGGGAAAAGGGGCTGCAGTGGACGAAAGGTGGGGGTGCCCGTCTGTGGCCCACACAGCATCTGAGCCGTGTCTCTGTCCCTGCAGTGAATGGATACCACGCGTCAGGGACCCCAGCGCACCCTCCAGAGACTGCCCACATGAGTGTCCGAAAATCCACCGGTGATTCCCAGGTAAGGGGTCCTGTTAAGGGAGGTATAGAGGTCACTGCTTCTGCAAGCCCAGGAAGGCTTCATTACAAAGTCCATCATGGGAGTCCAGGTGGCTGCAGCCCAGTTCTGCCCCCAGGTAGAAAGTGGTTGCTGTGTCTGGGTTGTTTCAGTGTTCCCTGATGGGGAGAGGGTTGGCTGATTGTGGTCTGTTGGTTTTCTAGAAGTTGAGGGTGGTTTGGAGGAGGGGCTGACGGTGATGGGGTTGAAACCATTAGGACAGAGAGTTCCATTCTCTGGTCTGGATTCCTGATACCTGAAGCCTTTGTTTCTCACCACTCTAAGAGTATGGATGTGCCAGACAATTTTCCTTTTCTCTGCCCTACCCCTGCCACGGACAGATTACCCAGAATGGAATTTAGTAAAATTTGATCATCTCATTTGATGAAGTAGCATCAAGACAGCTATGAGATGGAAGGAAATGGGAGTATGTTGTACGATTTCCAAAGTGTTTTCTCAGTCTCCATCCTACTTGATGCTTATGCAAACATGTGAGTTAGGCGTCAGTAACACCTCAAGGTATGCATGAGGTCACCAAGGCTCCACCCAGTTTTGTGACCTGTGCAGGCTCACAGGATTACTCAGTGGTTAGACTGGACCTTGATGTCAGTGCTTACGGCTTTTCTAGTTGCGTTAAGCTGTGCCTGAAAAACTGAGGACTAGCCTTAGTCAGTCTACCCATAAATTATCAAGAAGATGTTCTTAATGAAGCTTCTAAACTCCAGCAACCTTTTCCAGAAATTAAAATGCCAGAACCCTGGGGGTGATAATGAAAATGATGACAATAATGATCATTGATGATGATCATGATGATAATATTGATGATGTTGATGATGACAGTAGCTGTGTATGCAGTGGATTCTATGGACCAGTCACTGAAATAAGGAAATCTATACTTAACATAAGGAAAAATGACTGGAAGAAAAATAAACCGGAGTTTTATTTTTGGTGGTTCTGTCTGCATCTGAGACTATGGTTCTCAGTCAAGGGACATTTGGCAACATCTGGAGACCCATTGGCTGTTAGTATAATCAGCTGAAATGTGACACTCAGCTTTAATATGGACAAGAGTGTTAATTTGGGGGAACATTATTTAGTCGTTCTCGTAGGAGGCTGAGTGTTGGGCTTTGATTCAGTTCAGTTAACTCTGGAAAAGAATTTGGACCTCAGTGTAGGTCAGGACTTCTTATGTTTTGATGGACTTAGAGTGAGCTGGGCCTCTTGTTAAAATGCAGATTCTAATCCGCGAGATCTAGCGTGGGGGCTGGGGTTCTGGGTTTCCAGCCAGCCCTGAGGTGATGCTGATGCTGTAGGTCTGAGGAGCACTGCTGAGCAGTGAACTAGCAGTCAGTAGCACAAGGCTGGCCTGTTGGTTTCCTTCTCTCCTCTGCTCATGTCACCCATCATGAATCAATCCTGGCTTTGTATGTTTCCTGCTGAGCTCCCAGCTTGCCTTCTCAACACAGATTCTGTTAACCTGTTTGAAGTGAAACTTACTTGTCTCCTGATTTGAGGCTGTTTTGGAAGACATCAGCCTAAATTCTGATGTGGTTCAGCAACAATGACAGAAATGTGGTGTTACCCAGGGCATCATCAGGAAGAATATGAGAAACAGCTCCCCATCCTCAAAATCATTCTTTCTTCCCTAATAAAACATAATCCCTTCTGAAATACTATGAAGTTGTTACTCATCTATTTTCAAGAATGGACACTGGTATAACTGATATCTCAGAAGCTGATTTAACAGTGTGCATTATAAGCCATCGACACAGGGATTTCTCGTCTAGTGTCTGTTCTTGGGGAATCTTGAGGGGTTCTGATTTATGTGCAGGGCTGTCCACTCACACATTATTTACAGCACCGTAACACTAGACCCAGCCTAACTGTCCTGCAACAGGGGATGGGTAAAAGGGATGATGGCGCTGGAGGTTAGCCGGTGATATTATGCAGCCATTAGCAAGCATGCTTCTGAAGAAAATGCAATAATTTGGGAAAGTACGCACAACATAATATAGAGTAAAAAAAGTAGGACACACATTGCATATATAGTCAGTCTTATCCAACAGAAGGAAATCTATACTTAGGAAGAAGGACTAGAAGAAAAATAAACTGGAAAATGTGTGGTGGCTCTGTCTGCGTCGGAGATCATGGCTATCAATCAGGGGACATTTGACAATGTCTGGAGACATTTGCATTGTCACACCTCGGAAGGGGGTGCTACTGGCAACTAGTGGGTGACACCAGGGATGATGCTAAGTATCTCGCAAGGCACGGGACACCACAACAAAGAAGTGCTCAACTTGAAAACATGAATCGTGCTGAAGTTGAGAACCTTTGATCTAAGATCATGGGTCATTTTATTTTCCTTACACTTCTTGCTATTTTTCAAATTTCCTAAAATGAACACATTTTACTTTTATAGAAGACAGACACAATTTTTTACTTGAAAAAATAAAAGCTACATAGTAGGTACCAGTATGGGGAATTCAGGAGAGACGAGCTCTGGAGACGCAGGCCCGGGTAGATAGTGGCTGCCGAAAGACAGGCGGATTGAGTCAGACTCTTTTTGGATGGTAACCTTGGGAGCTGAGGTGTCATCAGGGTAACAGAAATAAATCATGCAGTACATGGAGAGGGCGAATGTGCGTTGTTCACCAGTCCCAGGATCGGGAGGTAGAATGTTATTCTTTTAGGCTGTGAAAGGGTAACATTTGGATATAAAAGCTACTACTTTTTTAAATTAAAAAAAAATTAGGAAACAGGGTGTCCCTGTGTTGCCCGTGCTGGAATGCACTGACTGCTCACAGAGGTGATCACAGATCACTGTGTGGCCTCAGCTTGGAACTGCTGGGCTCAAACAATCCTCCCGCCTCAGCCTCCAGAATAGCTGGGACTGCAGGCGCAGGCCACCATGCCCAGCTAGCTACTACTTTTTGTCCTGGTTTGTGAACCTGCAGGCTGGTTATCCAAAAAGGTGCCAAGAGTTAAACGTAGAAATAGGTTAAGAAGGTTTGGTGTTTACAGACAGCTGTACCAACAAAGGGTCCCCCGGTATAGACCCCACTGCAGCATGCAGATGAGTAGATTCACCATCCCTGCGGTCAGTTACCACTCATGATAACTACACTTAAACATCAATAAATGAATAAATGAGCAAAGGAACACTTGAGATGCGGCGTGTGGGGTGGATAAAGTGGCATGTTCAGAGTTACAGTGTCGAAACCTAGACTGGAAAGCCCCAGATCTCAAAACCCGGTTGTGATCTCTCCACCCCCTGCTTAGCTGCCCCTCCTTGAGCAAGCTGCTCAGGAAGATTAGAATTTTGTGGGGTGGGGGCCGGGCGTGGTGGCTCACGTCTGTAATCCCAGCACTTTGGGAGGCCGAGGTGGGCGGATCATGAGATCAGGAGATTGAGACCATCCTGGCTAACACTGTGAGACCCCATCTCTACTAAAAATACAAAAAATTAGCCGAGCGTGGTGGCGGGCGCCTGTAGTCCCAGCTACTTGGGAGGCTGAGGCAGGAGAATGGTGTGAACCCGGGAGGTGGAGCTTGCAGTGAGCCGAGATCGCGCCACTGCACTCCAGCCTGGGCGACAGAGCGAGACTCCGTCTCCAAAAAAAAAAAAAAAAAAAAAAGAATGTTGGGGGGTGGGGACAGGGACTTTCCATGGACACCAGTAGCGTGTCCGCACCATACTGTGTCATGGGGAGGACTGATAGTGGGTGCCCCACAGTTCCTGAGGGTGCCTGCCCCGCTCCTTCACTCAGTCCTTGGAGACCTGGATGGGTGGGCACAGGAGGTGGTGATCTGGTGCCACCCAGTGGAGGGTTTCAATTCTGCAGCCCTGGGGCAGTCGGCCTGGGTACTGGATAAATGCAGCCCACCTGATTCGGGGGCAGAGGCGAGGGATCAAAGGCGAATCGTCTTTTTTTATTTTTTATTTTACTTTAAGTTCTGGGATACATGTGCAGAACGTGCAGGTTTGTTACACAGGTATACATGTGCCATGGTGGTTTGCTGCACGTATCAACCTGTCATCTAGGTTTTAAGCCCCGCGTGCAGTAGGTATTTGTCCTAATGCTCTCCCTTCCCTTATCCCCCCTGCCCCGATAGGTCCTGGTGTGTGATGTTCCCCTACCAGTGTCCATATGTTCTCATTGTTCAGCTCCCACTTATGAGTGAGAACATGCGATGTTTAGTTTTCTGTTCCTGTGTTTGCTGAGAATGGTGGCCTCCAGCTTCATCCATGTCCCTGCAAAGGACATGAGCTCATTCTTTTTTATGGCTGCATACTATTCCATCATGTATATATGCCACATTTTCTTTATCCAGTCTATCACTGATGGGCATTTGGGTTGGTTTCAAGTCTTTGCTGTTGTAAATAGTGTAGCAATAAACATGTGTGCATGTGTCTTTATAGTAGAATGACTTATATTCCTTTGGGTATACTCAGTAATGGGATTGCTGGGTCAAGTGGTATTTCCAGTTCTAGATCAAAGGCTAATAGTCTTGCTGCCTTTGCAGAATCGTTTCCTAGCGGGTCCCTTCCCTTCCTGCCCACCAGTGCCTGGGCCTTTTTGTGATCCACCTTTCCGTTGTTCTGGCTTCTCACAAACTTCCCAGGAAGACCCTCTAGACACAGGAGAGAGGAAAGAGAATGGGACGAAGGGCTTGGAAACTTAAGGGACCCATTGGAGCGTGGAGTTCAAAGTGGAGAAAGAGGTGAGATGTTTAATCTCCACCACCTCCTACCTACCTCAATAATGCAATAACACATGTTCTTATTGAGTAATTTCAGTCTTTGTCAGGCACTGAGACATAGGTGATACCTATAGCCCTGCCTTGATGGAGTTTTATGGCTGGTGTGGGAGAAAGAGTAGATAAATAACGGTGCAATTTCAGCGGTGATAAGGGCTGGAGGAGGTGGATGCTGTGAGAACCTAGCCTGGTGCTGGAAATGTCAGGAATGGACGCCGTAAGAAAAGATGCCTATTCTAAGACTGGAATGATGAGCAAGGGTTTCACTTGGCAAAGAGGTGGGGAAAGAATAGCTTTCCAGGGGAGGGAATAGCATCGTGGATGCCTGGAGGCAGCAAGGGGAACCGTGTTTACCCATAGAGACCCAGTGTGGCTGTGGCTTACTAAATCAGCAGGAATAGGGAGGGTGGGAAATGAGGCTGGGGTAGTCTGCACAGGCCTGCCATGAGGAGCTCAGGGGTTACCTTAACTGCACTGGGAAGCCACTGAGGGGTTTTGTACGGGATCCCACCTGCTGAAGGGATGGGACCCAGATTATTTGCAGGGGGAGGAAATGGGCTGAGAAGACATTTGGAGTGGGGGGCCTGCTGAATCACTTGTGAATGACCCCCTCCAGTTTACCAAGCACTTCCTGTGTGGTATCACCCCCTGCCAGGCCTCAGGGTGATGCAGAGATGCCCAGGTGGGGTGTTCTGACCCCTGGGCAGGCCTTTACAAAATAAATGGAGAGGAAGAGTTCTCTGGAATCACAGGCAAAGGAAATTGAAAACAAATACTCTTATTATAGGTATTTGCAAGCCTTTACAAAAGTAGAGGGAATATATAATGAGGTACCACAAATCTATTAATTAAGCCCAACGATTACCTGCCTTTGGCCAATCTTGTTTTATTTGTGCTCCCATCCCCTCTCCCTAATCCCCTTGCCCTCCACCCCCTAGATTATTTTAAGGCACATTTCTGACTTACTGTTTTAAATGCAAATATTTCAGAAAGTATCTTCCAGGAAGAAGACATAATGATAATACCATTATCATATTTAAGAAAACATTAATTCAGTAATACCACCTAATATATACACTCCAGATTCCTCAATTGTCTCAAAAAATGCCTTTTTTTCCAGAAAGAAAAAAGAGAGCCGGGGGGGATCTTGTTCTGTCCCTCAGGCTACGGTACAGTGACACCATTATAGCTCGTGAATCCTAGAACTCCTGGGCTCAAGCGATCCTCCCACCTCAACCTCTCAAAGCCTAGGATTACAGGTGTGCGCCACCACACCTGGCCCCCAAATCCCTTTTATAGCTGCTTTTCTCCCCAGTCCAGGATCCATTCAGGTTCACACACAGATACACTGGTTGCTGTGTCTCTTTAGTTTTTCTCTCTCTCCCACCCCCCCCCCCCAAAAACTGCTTTATTGAGCTGTAATTCACATACCCATACAATTCACCCATTTGAAGTGTACAATTCAGTGTTTTTTAGTATATTTACAAAGTTGTACAACCATCATCAAATCAATTCTAGAACATTTTCATCAACCCAAACGGAATCCCCTGCAGACTTAGGCAGCCCCTAATCTTTCTGTCTCTATGGGTTTGCCTCTTCCGGACATTTCATATAAATGGTATCATACTATCTGTGGTCTTCTGTGTCTGGCCTCTTTCACCTGGAATTCCAAGGTTCATTCACATCGTGGCATGGATCAGCATTCCATTCCTTTTTATGGTTGAAGAATATTCTGTCATATGGATAGAACGTTTCATCCAAGTTGTTGCCTCAGTCCCGTTGCCTCTACACTCAATCCCTTACACCTTTTTTTGTTTGTTTGTTTTTCATCACCTTGATGATTTATTTTTGAGGAGTCCAGGTCAGGTGTCTTGTAGAATAACCTGCATTCTTGATCTGACTGTTCTCTTATGCTTAGGTTCAGGTTCTGGAGTTTGGGCAAGAATGCTGGACAGGGCATGTGGGATTCTTTTTACTGCATTTGGAGGCACAACCACCCAGGTTGGCACCCTACTCATGAGGCTCAGTTTGCATTCTCGGTTAAGGTGCTGACTGCCAGATTTCTCCTTTGCTGGTGTACATTTTCCCTTTCTAATTTGTCAGTCATCTGTGAGGTGCCAGTGTAAGACCCTGTGAGTATCCTGTGCCCTGACAGTCTTTCCATCCACTGCTTTCAGCATCCGTGAGGATCGTGGCCTGAGTCCCCTTTGACACTGGGGTTTGCAAATGGTGGTCATCCAATTTCTTGTACATTTTTTATTGGCATTCTTCTGAAATGAATGTTCTCTCCCTTCCCCTTTGGAGTGAGTTAGTTAGTTGCAGTCATTCATTCATATTTTTGCTCAAATTGTCCCAGATTTGGCCTGTGGGAGCCCTTTAAGTTGTTTATGTTCTTTTGTTATCTCTCCATTATTCTTTGAATACTTTCTTACCTCTTGGTACAATAGGATATTCCAAATACCTTGCCTTTGAAATTAGTACCAAGGAGCTTCCGGTAATATTTGGAAACCAATTTCTAGCCAGTAGGTGTTGTCACTGTGATGAGATGTCCTTCCTTCTGGGCCCTTTTAGAGGAGCATTATGAGAGTGTGCGTGTCACGTACGTGTGTGTGTGTGTATAAAATGTATGTGATGTGTATATGATGTTGGAGCAGTAGGCACAGGTTATCAGCAACACAGGCAGAGCCTGAGATTGCCTGTGACCTACCTTGGCCCTCAGTGGCTGAAGCAAAACACTGCTAATAGAGCAGAGACCAGGGAAGGTGCTGACACCTACACGTGGAACACCCACCCTCAATACCATTACTTGTATTCCTATCCTAGCCAAGTTATAGGGAGGAGGTACGACCTCTGCATCGAGCCTTATTCTACAGAGACTTACACACAGTGGTCCCAAAATATATGTTTGTGGTTGATGGAAATCTTTCTTGCCCTCCTGCAAAGACACATGGAAAACAAGATATTGTCTAGGTCTCAAAGTGGAGAGATGGTGGAAGAGAGAGGAAAGAGTTATGCAGGCTTGGATTCTAATTTCCACTCCTCTATTTACTAGCCTTGTGACCCTGGACAGTTTTACTTCTGCAAGCCCCAATTTCATGATCTGTAAAATGGAGTTGATGCCATTTAACTTGCTGGGGTTGTAAGGATGAAATGAGATTAAATATGTCAGATGGCTAACCTGGAGCCTGCCGTAATAAGCAAGCACTCAGTAGAAGTCACTCTTGCATTGCTTCTCCCCTCTTAGCCCCCTCATCACCAACATCATCAGCATCCGTAGGTAGACTCGAAGGCTGTTGCCAAGGCTGTCGGAGTGCTGGTTCCCCTCTCTGGGGGGCTGCAGTGGGAACATGGTGGTGATGGTGGTAATGTGTCCATGACAGGAAGACAGACTCCTGCAGACTGCAGAATCCATCCCATAGGCTACTCTTTCCCCTTCCTGCCATGTATTTGCTTGGCTAGTGTCTGTACATTAATGAACCTATGGAGAGAGAGACTCCTATCCCTGTCTCTTCCCCTTGGTGACTGGTACCTCCTGCCGTGTAGCCTCTGTCTGCCTTTCTCCCTGGGCAGGTTTGTCAAGTTGCCAAAATTGGCAGAGCTGATAACTTGGGAAGGTATAGGGTGGCCAGCTGGATAAGATGATGTACTAAAAATATCTATGGAAGCTGTAGTTGGCCATAAAGTTGACGTTGGCCAGGAGACTGTTGGGGTCGCTAGAGGAGTTGCCGTAAGTAGAGGTACCTCAGTGAAACCACAGTGTGGATCAGATCCATGTGTCTCTGAGTGAGGTCCACAGATTCTGCAAATCAGGGGTGCTGGCGACACCTGGGATCTGCTGGATCAGGCCCAGCAGCTGGGAGTGCAGCTGGGACTCTATTTTGGACACTTTCCTCAGTTGATTCTGATGCACCTCGAAGCTTGAGGACCAGTGATAACCATCCATTTTACTGATGGAGAAATTGAGGCTCAAAGAAGTCAGAGTCTCTGGCCAGGGTCTCAAGGCTAGTAATCATTTCCTTGTCTGTGAAATTAATGCTCTGTAAGGTTCATTTTTGCTAGACACCTTAAGGATATCAGTTTTCCTGAGTTGACTTTAATTAGCAACCCAAGTAAGACTGTATGGGAATAAGGGCATGAGACCTTAGCAGGGGCATAGTCAAGCTCCCTGGTTTGCCTAATTTGCTGATGGGCTTCTGAGGCAAAGGCTGGCCCTCACCTGCATATGGTCATTTGGCCAGGTGTCCAGGGTCATGCTGGCCTGAGGGGCAGGGTGCCCCCCACCCTGAGCCGGTGGTTCGCTCTTGTTGAAGCCCCTCCATGCTTTTTCTGGCCTTTATCTATAAAGTGACAGCCACTTCCTTACATTCTACCAAGGAAGAGTAAGGCCAGGCCGGCTGCAGTGGCTCATGCCTGTAATCCCAGCACTTTGGGAGCCCGAGGCAGGTGGATCACCTGAGGTCAAGAGTTCGAGACCAGCCTGGCCAACATGGTGAAACCCTGTCTCTACTAAAAATACAAAAATTAGCTGGGCATGGTGGCGGGCACCTGCAATCCCAGCTACTCAGGAGGCTGAGGCAGGAGAATTGCTTGAACCTGGGAGGCAGAGGTTGCTGTGAGCCATGATCACGCCACTGCACTCCAACCTGGGTGACAGAATGACACTCCATCTTAGAAAAAAAAAAAAAGAGTAAGGTCGTGCACAAGTCCTGGGGCACATGTGTGATGGCCACCTGCGGTGCCTTAGGGATAAGCCTGCTTCCCAGGTCGCTGTGTGGCTCAGGATAGGAGACATCCCAGGTCCTGCTTGGGGATCTCTGGTATTGAACCCCTAACATAATTGCTAATAGAACAACAGAGACCCAGAATCAAACATTCTTTGGAGTCGTAGGCTCTTAGGACACGTGTAGCGTTTTGCACTGGCAGTCCTTAATTTTCTCTGCCAGAATGATCCCAGGACTTTGACAAACTGCTGAGGACCTCAGGCTCAGAGGTACTTGGGACTCTGGTTTTCTTACTGGCAGTGGAAGACGTCAAAAGGCAATATAAAGACTGAATGGAAGCTGGAAGTCGGCTTGGCTGAGAAATCCCTCCTGGCTCACGGGGTTGGGGGAGCGGGGAGTCAGGGAGGTGACCCAGCAGCGCCCCGGTGCACATTCTGTGCTTAGGTTTGATGTTTTGGACCTGGGGGTTTCAGAATAAAACGTCGTGTGCTGAGTCCTCAGTGCCTGGAGGTGGTGGCCTTAACTCTCTTCTCCCCAGTGGATTCCGCTGCTTCAGGCGGCAAGCGGCACGCGGAGCGTTCACCAGCAGAGGGCAGCGGAGGGGTTAACTCCCCAAATCACAGACTGAGAGAAGAGGAGGGGAGACCTGGTTTGGAGCAGTTCTCTCAGAGCCTGTGCAGGAGGCTTCCTTAATTCGCCTTCAGCCCGAGAGCTGGGCGTGGGAACAGTGTGGGGTCAGGGAGACCCCGACCTGCCCTGGCCCAGAATATGGTGACTTAGGAGTTGACAGCAGACTGAGCATCCCTGAACTTCCCCAGCGCCTCCACCCTCAGGGAACCTGAATGGGGGTAAAAAATGTCCAATATGGAGAACAGCTTTGACGATGTTTCTTGCCTCTCTCCCCAGAACCTGGGATCCTCATCGCCAAGCAAAAAGCAGAGCAAGGAAAACACCATCACAGTAAGTGGCTCCCGAGGGGTGCCCTCAGGGTGGGCTGCGAGCTGGGGCTGGGCTGTTGCCATGGCGATGTGGACCGCCAAGCAGAAGTGATGCCCAACCTGGAAACGGGGAAGTTCCAAAGCGCGGATTTCACTGAAGTTCCCCATCCGCGTCCCCCTCCCACCTCCCCTTCTCCTGTCAATTTCACATTTCACTTCTCTCCTGGTGAACAAGTGGAAGGATGGTGGCTGGGATGATGCAGAAGCCATTTTTTTTCAGGGCAGGAGGGGTACGCGTGCGGGAGTGGGTTGAAGGGGGTGGACTGTACTCAGCGCAAGTGATGTGATGTGTAAATTACAGCCACGGCAGGGTTGCTTTTGTGCGGGGTAACTTCTGGAGGATGTCAAAGTTAAAAGCGAGAGAAAGCGTCCTAAGAATAGAGTTCCTAGGAGTTCCTGAGGGGAGCAGGCAGCTTCTGCCTAGAGTGGCCAGCCTGCCTCCCAGGGCGCTTCGAGATGCCCACCCCCATGTGGAGATGAGGGGAGCCCACCCCACCCACCCCACCCCCCATGCAGAGATGAGGGGGAGCCCCACACCCCACCTCTGCTTCTCAGCACTGTGTTTGGGGCAGGTGGGGCTGGACATCATTGCCCCCTGAGGGGCACAGGCCTGAGAAGTGTGGTTGCAGGTTTGCTATTTTGGCACAAGGGCAGGAGAGCAGGGAACGCGGGATTGCTCTCTTAGACTCCAACTCACACAGCTCTGAGCCATTCCGACCACCCCCGTAGAGACAAAACCAAGAGTGGGTGCATTTCCCTGCTTCATCCAGGCTGCACATCCTGCTCTGGGAGAAAAAGTTTAGGTAAACAATTAACAATAACAATTGCTGCAACTTTTGTGTGCATTTATTATGCACACGTAGTGATCCAAGCCGCTCATTTAATTGTCCATTAGCTATATGAAGTGTGAGTCGTAGAATCGATATAGTATAATGATGATGAACGTGAACGCTGAAGCCAGAGTGTCAGTTATATTAATGACTGTGCAACAGCATGGGGCAAGTTTCTTGACTTCTTCCCATCTCAGTCATTAACTGTCAAGTGGGGAAATGGGGGGTAGCGGGTGGTCTGTGCCTTAGGGATGGTTTAGAGACTAAATGGGTCCATCCATGGAAAGCACTTAGAACAGAGCCTGCATATAGTAAGGGCTCTGTACACACTGTCATCTGTCATCACCCTGTTTACATATGAGGAAACTGAGGCACAGAGCTGTACGTTGCTCACAGTCACCCACCTGGGACATATCAGGATTTGAAATCTATATCCTTACCACGGTGCCCCTCCTGGAGCGGGCTTGGGTTCCTTGTGTCATGAGCTCCTTTGGAATGCCCTGTGCTGATGGACAGTGTCTCCAAGGGCTGGGCAGAACGACTCAGCCTGCTTGGACTGTGGGGTAGCAAGCAGCAGCCTCCCTGTTACTGGTGGAGTTGATGGAACTGGTGGGTAGGGGTGTGGGCAGGCTCAGGTGCAGAGTTCCAGAGGGTACAGTCCCCATCTTCAAATTGTCACAAAATGCCCCAGAATGCTGGGGCACAGCAGGAGCTCTCCAGAGTCTTCTGAAATACATAAAAAGGAGGGGGAGGAGAAAGTGGGGGGTCGGAATGGGAGACATATTTGAATTCTAGAAGAAAAACAAAAATGCAAAGTGAAAAGCAGAGTGTTATGTCGTGGAGGGTTGCCTTAAAGGCGTTTAGTGACGGTGCCCAGGCCACAGGGTGGGGCACCTGCTGGACTCCATCTTGCAGCCAGAGCTTCGGGTGTGGTCAGAGTGGGCTGACAGCGGCCCTTGTTGGGCCCCTGATGGGCAGCACACCTCGCCCGTCCCTGCCTTCCCTGTTCCTTCCTGCTGAGCCATGTCATTGCTTCTCATGAGGGAGTCTGCAAATTGTATTCTGAAGCCTCCAAGACCTTTTTTAAAATGCAGATTCCTGGATGGCACCCCAGACCTTCAGTTGTTTTCTCTGGGGCCAGACTGGAAAATCTGCATTTGAACCAGTGTCCCCAGAGGTTTTAAGTAAACACTCATGCCTTGGAGCATTTTTTGCCAAAGAAACTGAGCAAAGGAGGGACTGGCCAAAGGTCACAAAACAAGTGAGGAGCAGAGCCCAGGACTTGAACCCAGGTCTCCTGGCTGCCGGCCCAGGACACTTCCCACTGTACCACCTGGCCTTGGCCCACAGGTCTCCAGGACTTGGTGCCTTTTCCCTTCCACACAACACCACTCTCCCATGCCCAGCCTCTCCCTCTGGGTTCTGATCCTCCAGAGTTCATGGTTTCCCAAGAAGGAGACATTTGGGGGGAAGGGATGGCTCAGGTCTCGGGGCTGGGGCGTGAACTTCCCTGTCTGTGGTGTGTAGGGATGAGGTGAGCTGCTTCCCGTGCTGTCTGATCCCACAGAGCAGAAATTTCCAGGCCTGGTCAGCAAAGGCTGGTGGATCCAGAGCAAGAATGGAGCTGGATTCTGACGCTCCTTTTCCCCCAGGCTACGGGTTTTCAGGGGACAGACACATGGGCTCCCTGACAGCAACGGGCAGAGGCTGGCAGCCTTGCTGGATCTTGTTTCCGCTGTCCCTGGTGTGGGGCTGTCAGGTGGAGTGTGCTGTTTGATTGGGAGTGACGGGTGCTCATGGCAGCTCACAGCCCTTGGCAGGAGCATGAACACATCTGAACCTAGAGGGTTTCAGAAAAGATGACAGCAAAGCCACCTGGCCACGCTCTCACCTGGAAAGAGGAATTTGGGGACTCCTGTGGTCCTCAGCTTCAGGGCTTCCCAGCGTAGCCACAGAACCCGGGGTGGGAGCTAGGGGCTGGAGGTGAACCCTTGGGGTCGTGTCTTCCCTTCTTCTCTGTTCCACAGAGCTCCAGGGCTGGCTTGTTCCTCTCCCATACCCTCCCAGATCAGCTTTCCTCTGGGAGAAAATTCAGAGCCTGTTGTCAAATCATTTTCCCTTCTCTGCTGCAGGCAAGGTGGTCAAACAGGCCGTGCAGGGAGCTTGTGGCCTCTGTTCCCCACAGGCTCCTGCTGGACCAGGACTTGGGGGAGGGGTGTGCCTTGGGTCCTCCCTATGTCAGCCCCCTTGGGTGAGTCACACGTGTGTTCAGTGGCTCTCACACCTCAGCCAGGTGGTTTTCTGGCTGCTGTGTCCCACTGCGTACCCCTTAGAGAGCTTCTGGGAGGCAGCCCTTGTGCTTCTGGCTGCTCCTGTGCGGAAAAGCCCTGCAGGAACCCCAGCTGCACAGTGGACCCCAGCAGTTGAGGGGGGTGGGGTGTCACTCCATTTACCCGATGGTTGGAGAAAACAGAGTTGGTGCAAGAGCAAAGATGCGGCTTTGTCGAGGACACTGGTCTCCGGGGAAGTGAGGGTGGGACTGCCTTCTGGAACTTGCCCTGAGCAGTACACATGGGGAGGCGTGCCCCCCTCTGGGTCCCTTTTGAGCACCCTTCCTTTTTGAGCCCCTGCCTTGGGTGGGGACCTGGCACATTTACACCTCAGTGTGTTGGAAAGGTAGTGTGACAGAGGCTAAGAGCCTAGACACTATTTTTAATAGAGAAGGGGTTTCACCATGTTGGTCAGGCTGGTCTCAAACTCCTGACCTCATGATCCACCCACCTCGGCCTCCCAAAGTGCTGGGATTACAGGCATGAACCGCCGTGCCCGGCCCCCCAGATTATAATTTTAAGCTATATCTGTTCGTATGATACACATCATGACATAAAATTTGCAAGGTAATCTCTCACCCCTGACCCTCACCCACACAGTTCCTTTCCTTGGAAGCAAACAATGTTATCAGTTTCCAGGGGTATTCTATATGCAAATAACCAAATGTGTATTATACAGGTGACCCTTGAACAACATGGGGGCTGGGGTGCCCCCTCCCCACCCATAGTCCAAAATTGACATATAACTTTGGACTGCCCCAGAACTTAACTACTAATAGCCTCTTGTTGAGTGGAAGCCTTACTGACATGAACACATATTTTGCATGTTTATGTGTATTATATACTGTATTCTTACAGTAAAGTAAGCTAGAGAAAATAAAATGTTAAGACAATTATAAAGAAGAAAAATATAATTACTGTTCTTTATGTGGAAGTGGCTCATCCTCAAGGTCTTCATCCTCAACATCTTCACATTGAATGGGCAAAGGAGGAGTAGGAAGAGGAGGGGCTGGTCTTGTCTTCCTTTTTAAAAAGGAACTGTAATACTCTTTGCTTGCTTTTTTTTTTTTAACCTTCACCTAACCGTATATCCTGGCACACTTTCCTTATTAAATTTTTTTTTTTTTTTTTGAGATAGAGTTTCGCTCATACAATGGCATGATCTCAGCTCACTGCAAGGCTGGAGAGCGGTGGTGCCATCTCAGCTCACTGCAACCTCTGCCTCCTGGGTCCAAGTTGTTCTCCTCCCTCAGCCTCCCGACTAGCTGGGATTACAGGCATGCGCCACCACAGCCAACTAATTTTGTATTTTTAGTAGAGACGGGGTTTCTCCATGTTGGTCAGGCTGGTCTCGAACTCTCGGCCTCAGGTGATCCGCCTGCCTCGGCCTCCCAAAGTGCTGGGATTACAGGCGTGAGCCACCGCGCCCAGCCATTTTCCTAATTAAATTTAAGAACTTTATCACCGTGTCCTTTCTGATTTCCATAGATGTCTATCTCATACTTTGTTTAACCATTCCCCTACTGATGGACATTGGAGTTGTTTTCCAACCTCGAACTGCCATAAATAGTGCTGTCGTGAAAAAGCACATATGGACGTCACTGCCCCCATGCAACTGTATCTGTTGGATAGACTCTTACGCAATTGCTGGGTCAAAGGCGCTGGATGTTTGCAATTTTGATCCTAGTAAACTGCCGTCTAGAGAGGTGATACTGGTTCACAGCCCCTTTGGGGTGGGGGTGAGCACCTGTTGCACCTCATGTGAAATGCTGGCCCCTGGAGCACGGGAAGATCCCTGTGCGTGTTCTGTCAATAGGGAGGCTGCTCTAGTGCCATGTCCCCTGGGAGCAAAGCCTTCCTCGCTATTCCAGTCTCCAGCGGGGTCATTCTTTCTTGTTCTGTGCCCTACAGATAAACTGTGTGACGTTCCCTCACCCAGACACGATGCCGGAACAGCAGCTGCTGAAACCAACCGAGTGGAGCTACTGCGACTACTTCTGGGTAAGCAGCGCCTCAGTTTCCCCCACAGGGTGACCCTGGTGACCGGGAGTGGACACCCAGGATGGGTAGGGGGGACCTGGATCTCAAAGTGGAGGGGCCTTTCTCGTTGGAGTGTGAAGGGCTGGTGTTAGATTTTGCATCTGAGACAAGAACTTAGGACCCTCTTGGAGTCCAGCTCGTTCCATGAATTTCAGCGATTCAGCAGGGCTTCTGTTCACATTACAGACACTTCAGCCAGAATGTAGGTAAGCGGGGGGCCGTTTTCTCCGATGCTCAGTGAAGGCAGGAGACTAGAATCTGCCTCAATAAATGAACATGGGCTCCTTACCTGCTTGTCACTTACGTGAGTGACGTTGGACAAGTGCTTCACCTCCTTGGGCCTCACTGTCCTCATGAGAATTGTGAGGCAGTTGGGCACAGGATCTTCAGAGAGCTCCAGCTTGGATAATCTTGTAGTTTTAAAACTTTTGCAGATCGCTTAGTGAACAACAGAGTTTTAGTTTTGTAAGATTGAAGAAAGTTTTGCGGGTGGATGGTGGTGATGGTCACACAACCATGTGAATATACTTCATGCCACTGAACTGTATTCTTAAAAATGGCTCAAATGGTCAGTTGCGAGCTAGGTGTATTTTTTTCACAATTCAAATAAATAAATTTTTAGAAATGCAGAGTCCTGTACCTCAGAATATTCTGGGAATGGTCCTGGGCCATTTGCATGTTAAAGTCATAGTGACTTTCAAAATTAGATCACCCCTTTCTGGAATCAGATAGTGGAGATGGTCATACAACCCTTTGAATACATTAAAAACCACTAAATTGTACACTTCAAAAAAACAAGTGTCCAAAGACTCCAAGGAACCATAAATAAGTAAAAAATTGTTTTCACCACTGTACAGAATGGATTTTTTGAGACAGAGTCTCGCTCTGTCTCACCCAGGCTGGAGTGCAGTGGTGTGATCTTGGCTCACTCCAGCTTCCACCTCCCAGGTTCAAACGACTCTCCTGTCTCAGCCTCCCAAGTAGCTGGGACTACAGGTGTGTGCCACCACATCCAGCTAATTTTTTGTATTTTATTTTTTTTTAGTAGAGACAGGATTTCATCATGTTGGCCAGGCTGGTCTCAAGCTCCTGACCTCAGGTGATCCACCCGCCTTGGCCTCCCAAAGTGCTGGGATTACAGGTGTGAGCCATCGTGCCCAGCCGGATTATCTACACTTTTGTAGATTTGCTAACCGAATACTAGATAAAAGTGCTTTTCTCTTTCTACAAAATCACTTGTACCTTAGAAGATATACAGAGATCTCTGTTGCCTCCACCTCTCACCAAAGCACAATTTCTGTAGCTCCAGCTGTGCTGCATCCAGGGTAGAGCTCTGTGCATTGGTTGAGGAAACAGTATAAAGGGGCTTATCTTTGGCATCAGACAGACCTGGGCAGGTGAGCTCAGAGGCAGGATAAACAAGGATCAGAGTGTGCAAGACTTTCTAGGCCCCAGTAAGTGAGTTTTATTCTGCTTGTGGAAGGAGGATGTTAGAAGGTCTTAAGCAGCAATATGATGTGATCTGATTCATAGGCATTGTGCAGGCAGGGGTGGGAAGTTGACGGGTGAGTGGAAGAGACCAGGAAAGATGGTGGTGGCGGCAGAGAGGGAGAGATGTACCTGGGTTTGGAAACATCATCTCTCAAGAGGCGTGCAGTAAATGGAGGGTTCAAGGAGAGAGTGGTTTGAGCCCTGGAAGTGGGTATCCTGGTTGCTGGAGGTCAGCGTGTGGGGTCTCAAGCCTTGGAAAGCTGGCAGGAATGTCTGATGCCGCCCGCCTCCAGCAGCATCCGGAGGGCGACACTTGTGAGTTCTTATCTTAACTCAAGCTCTCTGGGGACTCTGATACTTAATCTGCAATCCACTTATCTCCCTGACCATCAAGGCCTTTTCCACTAATAGAAATTTCTCTCTCCTGACACAGTCATTAAAGCCTGTTTCTTCTGGCTGGTTTTCCCGAGAGTGCATGGATAGCTCAGCCTATCCATCCTAGAAGGGAGGCAGATTTGAGCTCAGTATCTGGGTAATTTTCCTTCTGCTTTTTCATCAAGATGTAGTATTCGTAGGGTGAAGCGCAGCCATCTTCAGTGGACATTGCTTTTAAACTGCAAGAACAGCCCGACTGTGACCCTATAGGATGGTGATCTCCCTGTCGTCAGGGATGTTAGCAGCGTGGCCGGAGGACTTTGAGTTATGGCACCCGAGGGGGAGGGGTCCCACACCGGGGGAACTGGGAAGGTGTCCATAAAAATCCTTCATCTACTTGATGATGGTAAATGGGGTTCCCCGCAAGCATCAGCAACCCCTTTTCTTTCCCCTCTCCTAAAATGTCTGATCTGGATGGGATCTGAGAGATGCAACCCGCTCCTATTTCAAGGGGGTGGTCTGGGGAGATACTGCCTAGGATTGGACACCTCAGCCTGTCTGGCTGAGCAGAGACAAGAACGTGGATCCTACCAGATGCTGGGACACTGTTCTCACCAATGCACCTCTCTCTCTGGGATATCAAAGACCTGTTCTGAACACCTTCCATGAAGTATCAAAGTGTTTGACCCTGGGTTCCTGATAGGGAAAAGCCGTAAGGAGGACACTTTTAGACATGCCTGGGATGGCCCTGGAAGCTGGTGCTGCAGCAGCCACGGCCGTGCAGGCAGATGTGTGGGTGAATCTCAGGCAGGGGAATGGCAGGGAAGGGGCATTCAGTATGCTTGAAGAAATGCAGATAAAACAAAATAAATCATTTAATTTTGAAATTTTAAGAATATTTGTTTGCAAAATTAATTGGCTGCTAAGTATTTATTTCATTGACTTGCCCATCCTCCCCAAGTTTGGACTTTTATTTAAAAGTAACTAATAAGAGATACCATTTATTGGGTACATAATATGTGCTCAGCAATGTGCTCAGCTGTATACATATGTCATTTACCCTGAAATGACCACATGAAGGTGGGACTGTTATTTCCTCAGTTTTGCAGATGAAAAAGCTTACGCCTGGAGTGAGTGAAGAACTTGGCCAAGGTCACCCAGCCAGTGTTTCAGGGCAGCCTGTCCTGTTCTCTCCTCCAGCCTCCCTTCAATCCACTTTCTCCCTGTGATTTACTTTTCTCTCCTGTGATCTTTTATGAATGTGTGGTTAGAGGGTGTCACTGCCCTACCAGTGTAAGAAGTTGGTAGAAGACAGGATGGCTTAAGGCTGGGGGTACCTACTCCTGAGCTCACATACAGTCCAGCTTGGAGTCAGGATGCCAAGATTCGTCGAGGGCCAAGCCAGGCTCTGCAGCCACCTGGTTGGAAGTCGTAGGCCGTTAGGCATCACAGCCGGCGCTCTTGGACACTTGCCCTTCTTCCTCTCGGTTCCCAGGTTGGGAGAGTTAAGAGGCTTGGATGTGGGGATACAGCAACTGTAAGAACCTGAGCATCAGAAAGCGCTGTTGGGAGTGGGGGCACCAGGAGAGAGATCCGAGTTAGGGCAGCAGAGACCACTGCTCCCGCGTCTTGTGCTGGACTGGGGTTGCCAGGCACATCTAGGAGCTGTCCTCCCTCTACGCCATTCTCCCTGGCTCCAGACTCAGACGTGCCCTAAACTCTTGTGCTTCTGCTTCCTTTGTAGGCTGATAAGAAGGACCCCCAAGGCAACGGCACTGTGGCTGGGTTTGAACTACTGCTCCAGAAACAGCTGAAGGGCAAACAAATGCAGAAGGAAATGTCAGAATTCATCCGGGAAAGGTGAAGCCTGGGCTCCTCCCAGCCCTGGGGCCTGGCACCAGTGTTCCCCAGGGCCCTGTGGCCAGGGGGCGACGACAGCACAGGACTCAGTACTGCACACTCAGCATTGGGCTGGTTAGCGCCAGGTGGCAAACTCATGGCCCCTGGGACGGATCTGGTCAGCAGATGTGTAGCTTTGGCCGATATAGTGTTTTTAAATATTTGAACCAACACTTAAAAAAATGGGTAGATTTCATATTAAAATCTGGATATTTAGCACACCTTGAAAGAGCAGAAGCGTTGGCAGGATTGCCTCCACATCCCTCACGCGACAATTGGCTGGAGCTGAGTAGCAGCTGCTGTTGTAGAGGGGGTGTGTGTTCCCGTTTTGCCACAGTCTCCACCACTCCATACTGTCTTCCCCCACAGACCCCTTCACTCCATTACTTACGTGCCTGGCCATCATTTGAAGCACTGCCCTTTACTATAACCAATGGGGGGAATGTTACAGTTCAATTCATTGTTCGCCAAAACCTGCGTCCCAGGGCAGGAGATGTTGAGCCCTCCTCCTACCCCATCCCTGCCTCAGGGATTATAACAGTGTTTTGTCTAAAGAGCTTGGGAACACAAATGAGGAAACAATAAATTTAGCCCAATGGAAATGGAGAAATCTACAAAGAGAAAGAGAAGTTCCTTCTCTCTCTCCTTCCTCCTCTCTCTCCAAGTTCTGAGGCTCTGTTCAGCACACACTCACGTGCCCACACACCTGCACATACCCACCTATCACACATGTGCACACACACACACAAACACACAACTTTCCTTCTGGAGTGGGAAACATTTATAGCAAATTGCAATATCTTTTAAAAATATTCCTTTTTTTTTTTCTTTTAGACAGAGTCTAAAAGACTCTGTCAGCCAGGCTGGAGTGTAGTTGCGCAGTCTTGGCTCACTGCAACCTCCATCTCTGGGGTTCAAGCGATTCTCCTGTCTCAGCCTCTGGAGTAGCTGGGATTACAGGCGTGCACCACCATGCCCAGCTAATGTTTTTGTATTTTTAGTAGAGACGGGGTTTCACCATGTTAGCCAGGCTGGTCTCGAACTTCTGACCTCAGGTAATCCGCCCGCCTCAGCCTCCCAAAGTGCTGGGATTACAGGCGTGAGCCACTGCGCCCGACCAAAAATATTTCCTTTTTAATTATAACGGCAATAATCAAGTAATAATGCTTCGGCGTTTTGAAGCACCCCTTTCCCTTAGAGGGCCTATTTTCATATGAGATCGGATGTGTTCAGGGTGGTACGGGCATAGACAGAGGGCCCATTTTCAATTTGTGTAATCAAATCCTTATTTTATGACCCATTAAACTGGTGGGAAACGGAGAGGTTGCACAGCTCGGGTTTGAGAAAACAATGGTATAAAACAGGCAAATAGGAAAAGGGCTGTAAAAGGCAAAGCTAGAACACGCTTATGGTTTATATTTCCGTAACAACGTCTTGTTAGCAAATAATTGGAAACTGCCATTTCAGGACATTCTGGGCTTCCTAGAGAAAACACATACACCATCCACCTTGGGATCTCGCAGGGAAGGCCCTTTAGTGCCAGGAGAGGTGAGAGCTGAGGCTCCGAATTGGGAGCTCGCCTGGCTCGAGGACAAGTGCTGGCTGGTTTGCTGGGATCTTGGTTTAGGGAAGTGGGGCAGAGGTGGAGGTGACGCACGCTTTGGTCCTGGAGGTGAGACACAGGAGGCAGACAGCCTATGCACCTCGTGTGTCTGGTGCGTGCGGTCGGCATTGAGGAGCCAGGAGCGTGGCATGGATAGATCTGCTTCCTAGAGATCTCTCTTGACCACAGTCTGGAGGTGAAGGTAGGGGATGGAGAGGAAGTGACAGAGGCAGATCTGTTGGAATGAGACTCAGGAGGACCTAGAGACCAGTTGAAGGTGGAGGTGAGGGGAAAGCAGTGCAAGAAGGAACAAGATTGTGAGTCTCCTGATGCCAAGTCTTGCAATTATTATTATTCGGAATGCTGCCGCCAGACTTTGTCAGCTGCCCTCTCTCCATCATCACACCCTTTGGGTGCCAGCTGCTTGAGCGGCTGGGAAGCAAACACTGCGGTCCCAGCATCTCTGGAGCTTTTCTGTTCACCGTGTGATGGACCAGGGGCTCTCTGAAGCCTGGGCTCTGGCCAGCTCTGGTTGGCATAAGCATAGCTCCTCTGTCTCCCATTGTGGCCCAGAGGACCACTTAGGTGGCGAACAATACCTCTGACAACATGCTTAACATGGACGTGCCAGATAATACAGGACACTCCCTGGGGAGTTGCCTTGCAAATGTGTCAAAGGCCTGCCTGCCGGAAGCTACATCCAAGGCAACTTTCCTCTCCAGGGAAATAGAATCTACCTGCAGCCCTGGGCGCTGCCAGGTTTCCATGGAAATACTTGTACCCAGCAGGCTTGACAATCAGAGGCATTGGGGGTCTGAGACAGTAGGGAGATCTTCTGTTCTGCTGCTGAGGGCCCCAGGCCACCTGGGAGTTCTGGGGCTGGAAGGGAGAGGGGACAGCACTGGGGATTGCTGGTAGTCCATCACAGGTTGCAAGCATTCATTCCTTCCTTCATTCACTTATTCATTCAGGGGTCTTATGTTTCCCTTTCTGTGCTAGGAACTATGTAAACGACAGCCCTTGTCTTCACAGCTCTAGGAGACAGGAGAGAACATCCCACTTTGCAGATGAGGAGATGGAGGTCCAGACAGTTTTGTTCCTTCATTTATCCAACAAGTATTTATTAAGCATCTACTGCATGTCAGGTGGACAGACGAGTCATATGGTCTCAGAGCTTATGGTCTACCGGGTTCCTTTCCACGGCTGAGGTGTGCAGGGCAGCAGGGCAGACCCACAATCTGGCACTGGAGAGCTGATGTGTGTTGGGTTTTCTCTCTTTGCAGGATAAAGATTGAAGAAGACTATGCGAAGAACTTAGCTAAGCTCTCTCAGAACTCCTTGGCTTCACAGGAGGAAGGGTGAGTGGGTAGGAGAGAGGTGGGAGTGGGGAGGATGGGGGGTCACTGAGGAAGGGGGATCAGCCACTCATCACTGATGACTGGCATCGCCCCACTTTGGATGGGGAGCGCTCCATAGGCCTGGCTCAAGGTGGGCACTCATGGCTCAGGTAGGTGCTCATGACTTGGGTGTATGCCCGTGGCCCAAACTGGGCACCCATGACTCAAGGTGTAAGCGTCCACACTCAAAAGGGCACTTCCAGCCGGGTGGGTGGCTCACACCCGTTATCCCAGCACTTTGGGAGGCCGAGGCAGGTGGATCACAAGGTCAGGAGTTTGAGACCAGCCTGGCCCACATAGTGAAACCCCATCTCTACTAAAAATACAAGAATTAGCCGGGCGTGGTGACGAGTGCCTGTAGTCCCAGCTACTTGGGAGGCTGAGGCAGGAGAATGGCGTGAACCCGGGAGGCAGAGCTTGCAGTGAGCTGAGATCATGCCTCTGCACTCCAGCCTGGGCGACAGAGCAAGACTCCGTCTCAAAAAAAAAAAAAAAAAAAAAAAATACCTTCCACATTGTCTTTAGTGACCAGGGGCCATATTCCAGATGTTGGAGTATGTCAGAATCCCCTCTGGTCTGACCCCTGGTAGCTGGGCAGCAGCCTCTAGATGCCCACTCCAGCTCCCCTTTCTCTAGGGGCGGGCTGGGAGGAAGCTGGGTATGACAGGGTATGTGTACCTGGCCGCTTTGTCTGGAGCTCTCTCCTGTGGGCTTGAGGCATAGGCTCCCTTCCCATTAATGCTGTGACTGTCCAGACCTCTTTGAGTGGGACCTGGGCTGGGAGAAGCTTAACCCAACCCTTCCAGCCACAGAAGGACTCCTAGTGGGTAAAAAAGTCTCAGCCCTTATGCACCCCTGGGGGAAATGGAGTATGGTACAGCCGCTGTGGAAAACAATCTGATTGTTCCTCAAAAAGCTAAACATAGAATTACCATATGACTCAGCAATTCCATTCCTAGGTTTATACCCAAAAGAACTGAGTACAGGCACTCAAACTAATACATGTGTACACATGTACAAAGCAGCAATATTCGTAATAGCCAAAAGGTGGAAACAACCCACATTCCACCCAGGGATGACTGGATAAACAAATGGTGGTGTATGCGCAATGGATATCCATGGATAGATGGTGGAATATTATTCAGCCATGAAAAGAAATGGAACACTAATACATGCTACTGTGTGGATGAGCCTCGAAAACATTCTGCTAAGTTACAGAAGCCAGGCACAAAAGGTCTCATAGTATATGATTCCATTTATGTAAAATGCCCAGAACAGGCAAGCCCATGGAAACAGAAAGTGGGTTGTCATTTGCCAGGGGCTGGGGGAGGAAGGGAATGGGTTGTGACTGCTTAAAGGGTACTGGGTTTCCTTTTGAGGTGTGTATTCATCTTTTTGGGCTGCCACAACAAGATGTCCCAGACTGGGTGGCTGAAACTACTGACATTTATTTTCTCGTGGCTCTGGAGGCTGGGAAGTCCAAGATCAAGGTGCCAGCAGGGTTGGTGCCTGGTAAGGACTCTCTCATTGGGTTGCAGGTGGCTGCCTTCTCATTGTGTGTTCCTGCAGCCTTTCCTTGGTGTGGAGAGAGAGAGAGAGAGAGAGCTCTGTGATGTCTATTTTTTTTTTTTTTTTTGAGACAGAGTCTCGCTCTGTCGCCCAGGCTGGAGTGACCTGATCTCAGCTCACTGCAACCTCCACCTCCCAAGTAGCTGGGACTACAGGCATGTGCCACCATACCTGGCTAATTTTTTGTATTTTTAGTAGAAACGGGGTTTCACCATGTTGGTCAGGCTGGTCTAGAACCCCTGACCTCAAGCAATCCACCTGCCTCGGCCTCCCAAAGTGCTGGAATTGCAGGCATGAGCCACTGCGCCCGGCCGATGTCCATTTTTATAAGGACACTAATCCTATCAGATCAGGGCTGCACCCTTATCACCTCATTTAACCTTAATTAATTCCTTAAAGGCCCCATTGCCAAATGCAGCCACACTGTGGGTTAGGGTTTTAACCTAAGAATTTTGTCAGGACATAAACCTTTAGTCCGTACTAGCATGATGAAAATGTTTTGGAACTAGGTAGAGGTGGTAGTTGCACTCACAAAACAGGCATTTGATTTGGTCTTGTCCTAAATGCACCTGGATCGATGACTTTTAAACAGTTAATTTTATGTTATATGAATTTGATCTCAGTAAAAAAAAAACACAAAGCCTCTCAGGAGGTTAGAGTTGAAAAGGTCCCCAGAGGTCCTCTCCATTCCGACCTCCCTCTGGTGCTGGTCTGTTTGAATTCCTCCTCCAAGGGGGAGTGAACCACCGAGGAAGGGAGACGTTCTGTTGTGGGATGGTTGTGGTTGTCAGTGAGCCATGATGTTAAGCCAGTCCAAATCTGCCTTCATGGCTTGAAATCCTTCAGGGGACTGAGATTTTGCCAACCCAAATGTGGCTTTGATTAAGCCCTCCACATGGGTTGGCTGTGCAGCCAGGCAGCCTCCTTTGAATGGTTCTCACCCTCCCCGCCAGCCACAGACCACAGGGCGGCCCAGCAAGACCAGCGTCCCTTCCACAGATGTAAATGAGGTTAGTTCATTCCTGGCCTCCTTCTGCTCTGTGCACGGGGCCCGAGATAGGGGCAGGAAGGGGGCACATAGAGGAGCAGCTCTTGCTGCCTGGCAAGGGGCTTTCCTAAGTATCCCTGTGCCCTGCAACCACTGTGCCGCTCCGGAGTCTTCCGGCTTCCATCTCTCCGGCCTGGGCTGCTGCCAAGGACACTGTGTCCTGGCCAACACGCACAGCATATGCTCCTCACCCGAGCAGTCCAGCTCCGTGAGTCAGGCCCACGCTACCATACTGTACACACATGCCCGGACAAACAGAGAGACAAACACAACACAAGCTCACATACATGCATCAGGGCCACTGCCCCGTAGGTGTACACATTACTTCTCACCCTGCATGCACACACAGCAGCCCCGTGCACACACTCCTGCAGCAGGCACTGGAACATGAACACATGAGCCCCCTACATACAACGTGCAAAGACACTGATTTACATTTACACACAGCTTTGGACATTTAACCCCATCTCCTTGAAGACTTTCAAAGCAAAGCAGGAGTCTAGAAATTTGGAGCCGTCGAGGAAGATGCTGCTCAGGGAGGCTGGAGAGGCTTTTGCAATTCAACTTCTGTGTCCAAATTAGATTTCACAGGACATGTGCACATTAGTAAATAAACAGAATTCGGTTGTTTATTCTGCCTTTAGTTTTTCTCTCCTGCATGGAAAGGAAATGGGATTTTGGTTTTCCTAGTTGGCAGTCATGAAAACAACATGCATTTTGATTTGGCGTACCTCAAACTGTATGTTGGAACAGAGATGCATCTCAGGTTTTGTTTTGTTTTTCATTAACCGTTTATCAGATGAAAAATCTCTTTTCAAATGAGAGAATTTGTAAGTAGCTTTTTAATAAATGGTGATGTGAGTCCAAAGAGCCTGGAATATTGGAGAGCAGGGAGGCCTTCACCAAGGATGCACTGGCTCAGAGGGGCCCATCTGAATGTCTGGAGAGATGTCCTCCCACTTAGCAGTGCCTGGCCTGGAGGTAGAGCTGAGGACGTTGTGTTGGGTGGAAAACCATGGTTCTTCCTTTCCTCCCAGTTGCCCAGAGATGACATTCTTAGGCCACTACGGCTGTCCCTGGGCCATTTACCCGCCATGTGCTCTGCTGACAGTAGACTGACAGCTCTGTGGAAAGATGCACGTGCTCATACAAAGTCTAGGCACCGCCTGGGGCCTGTTTGGCTCTGTGACTCTTGTTCATACCTCCCACAGGCTGCTGTGTTTGGCTCAGCTGCAGGGGCAAACCTCTCTTACCTCCCTTTAATCCAGTTCCCACTCCTCCAAGGACAACCTCGGTATGCTTCGAATAGTGTTGGCTTTCACCCTAGAGCTAGGAGGCATCTTGAGATAATTTGCGTGTATGGTGTGAGGTAGGGCCAAGATTCCTTTTCCTCCTGTGGATGTACGGTTGTCTCTGCACCATTTGTTAAAAAGATCATCTGTTTCCCCGATGGAAGCACCTTAACCTCTTTGCTGCAGTCAATCGACCCTAGTTGTGTGACTCTGTGTTCTGTTCTGCTGATCTGTGTAACTGCCAGGACTACTCCTACCACCCCGGACCTTGTACCCACCTGTTGAATCAGGTGGGGCACCCAAGTCACCCAGAGGGTGTGGAGTGCCCCAGCACAGCTTCCTGGATCTCAGGCCCTTCAGGCAGAGACAATTGTCAACAGCTTGGATTGCCCTGTTTCATACTCCATTGCCTCTCTGGTGGCTTCCCCTGCCAGAATCACTGAGGGGACCTTTCTTTGCTGCTAGACTCCTAGATAAAATCAGGCAGTCATTTCCCATAAACACCCACCTCGGCCTGAGCCAGCGCCACCACCACACAGGCCTGGCCAGCCATCAGAGGGATCTGCTGTGCGCTGTTGGGCAATTCTTTGCTGCTGGCTGCTCTGCTGCAGACCCAGAAGCCTCACCACATGCTGTCTTTTAATCAGCTTTTGCCACTTGACTTTAATGAATTCTCTGGGGGAAGTGGCTTTTCGATGATATTAAGTCAACGGAACATTCAGCCTGGATTTACTGGCTGTGTTGAAGAGGCTGGGAGCAAGAAAGCAGAGGTATCATTTGGAACGGTCATGCGGTTAAAGAGCTCCAAATCATAGAGAATGTAGCCTGGGGCCTGCATTGGCAAGTCTTAGGGACTTCAGGAGATCCTTCTACCTGAAGCCTCTCCTTGGAGTGGAGAAGTGATGCTGCTAAGAGGACTTGGCCCTTCTCTAGTGAGCTGTAGGCAGCAGCATCAGGGATCACAGCTAGAGAAGCAGTGCTAGAGGAGACCGTGCTTCCTAGGATGGCAGTGGGAGCCTTCTCTGCCCTGTGGCTGCATCTAGGTCCCTAGACCCACACAGTCCATCTTCGCCCCTCCTGGAAGTCAAGCAGCTGGGTTTTTCCCATAAGCAGCGCTGTGTGGTACCTTCTGTTTGAAAAGAGCTTCTGCGACTGGGCATGGTGGCTCATGCCTATAATCCCAGCACTTTGGGAGGCCAAGGTAACCCCTCCCTGCAGCCGCTCTCATTTGGTCAGGAGTTCGAGACCAGCCTGGCCAACATGGCAAAACCCGGTCTCTACTAAAACTATAAAAGTTAGCTGGATGTGGTGGCGCATGCCTGTAATCCCAGCTACTCGGGAGGCTGAGGCAGGAGAATCGCTTGAACCCAGGAGGCAGAGGTTGCAGTGAGCCAAGATCGCGCCATTGCACTCGAGCCTAGGCAACAGAGCAAGACTCTGTCTCAAGGAACAAACTAATAAACAAATGAAAAGAGCTTCTCCCTGGAATAGAACCTGTTTTCCTTCCTTGATTTATTAGCAGATGCTTGCACCCCTCATCAGCAAACCAAGGAGGGGTGATGTGAAAGCTCTGGGGACAGTGACAGCCCAGGGGTCAAGGCCCTCAGTGCAGCTGAGGCTTTGGAATGTCCCCACACCTTCTTCCTGCACCTTCCTGGGTCCTTGCGAGCCTCTGGATTTCTAGGAATCCCCCCACGCCCGCCCACCTCTCGGCTGTGTGCCACAATCTGTTCCCTTAGCTTCAGGGGTAAGGTGAGCTCACTTGGACCTTGGTGGCTCATCTGACTCTGTGAGTTGAAACGTGATGCTCATGTCTAGTTTCTGCCCAGCCTCTGCCTCATCCGCGTCCACATTCTCAGCTGTCATATACCTCCCTGACACCTGGGGTGGAGCCCCACCGTCCTACCTCAGGAAGCGTTTTGGCTTCTGACCTGAGTCTCGTGGTGTTTGTGTTGCAGCTCCTTGGGAGAGGCGTGGGCTCAGGTGAAGAAGAGCCTGGCGGACGAAGCAGAAGTTCATCTCAAGTTCTCTGCCAAGGTAACCCTTCCCTGCAGCCATTCTCAGTTGGTCTTACACACTGGGGTACTGAAAAATAGTTAACAACTATCTCTCCAGTTTGCCCTGTTTGCCATTTTCCCTGGTGTAAACTTCAAGCTATCAACATGAAGTCACGGAATACGGAGTTGGGAAGAGATGCGCAGTGGCTCACCATGAGGTGGTGCTTTTATGCAGATACAGTAGCACAAATAAACATCAATATCCACCAAGAGCATGGAAAATAGTAAAGTGTAGTTAGGAGGTGGTAAGTGCTGGGTATATTGCCTTTGTTTTTTATTTTTTGTTATTTTTAAAAAGACAAGGTCTCACTCTGTTGCCCAGGCTGGAGTGCAGTGACATGATCATAGCTCACTGCAGCCTCAGCCTCCTGGGCTCAAACGATCCTCGCACCTCAGCCTCCCGAGTAGCTGAGACAACAGGTGTATGCAACCACACCTGGGTAATTTTTTATTTCTTTTTTTTTTTTTTTTTTTTTCTTTTTTGAGACGGAGTCTCGCTCTGTCGCCCAGGCTGGAGTGCAGTAGCGCAATCTCGGCTCACTGCAAGTTCCGCCTCCCGGGTTCACGCCATTCTCCTGCCTCAGCCTCTCCGAGTAGCTGGGACTACAGGTGCCCACCACCACGCCCGGCTAATTTTATGTATTTTTTAGTAGAGACGGGGTTTCACCGATTTTTTATTTCTTTATACAGATGGGATCTTGCTATTTTCCCCAGGCTGATCTCGACCTCCTGGCTTCAAGCAGTCTTCCTGCCTCTACCTCCCAAAATGCTGGGATCACAGACATGAGCCACTATACCTGGCCTATTACCTTTGTTTTTAATATAATTTATTTAATTATATCATTTCCTTTTTGATAATGGCTGTGTTTAACAACCAGCAAACAGAATTCCTGAAAATTTAACATTCAGCTCTTGGGAGCAGGCCTTAGCACACCCCTCAGTTTCTCAGGGCAGCCCCTGAGTGATGAAGCCCTGCTTTCTTTTTGCCTGGCTTTCAAAGGGATGGAGTAGCATGTCCTGTCTCTTCCTAGTGTCAGGAGATATTAGGTTATGCCAAAGGGAGAATTTTTTTTTAAATTTGTGGTTGTTGCAAAATTTCGGAACAAGTAAAGTATCTTTCTTTCCTTCCTTCCTTCCTTCCTTCCTTCCTTCCTTCCTTCCTTCTTTCTCTTTCTTTCTTTCATTCTTTTTTTTTTTTTTTTTTTTTTTGAGACGGAGTCTCACTCTGTCATCCAGGCTGGAGTGCTGTGGTGCAATCTCAGCTCACTGAAACCTCCACCTCCTGGGTTCAAGCAATTCTCCTGCCTCAACCTCCCGAGTCGCTGGGATTACAGGCGCATGCCACCACGCCTGGCTGATTTTTTGTATTTTTAGTAGAGATGGGGTTTCGCCATGTTGGCCAGGCTAGTCTTGAACTCCTGACCTCGTGATCCGCCCGCCTCCGCCTCCCAAAGTGCTGGGATTACAGGTGTGAGCCACCGTGCCCAGCCATGAAGAGTCCCTCTTTCATTTGGTTCTGAAGATACCAGCACCAGGACTCGAGGGCAGGGTGTTTCTGTCCTATTCCTATCCTCAGGGCTCAGGATGGTGCCTTACACGTAGTAGATGCTTAATAAATATTTTCTTATTGAGTCATGAATGAACAGAGCCCTCTGACTATCTCCGCCCCACCCCTAGTCTTTTCAGGTCTCCTTTCTCTCAAGATTTCTCTATGTTTCCAAGTGACTCTCCCCTCCCCACTCCCTGGCACATACCTCCAGGTTTTCTCTCCAACTCTCAGCTAATTTTTAGATGAAAAATAAACTAAATCTCTCAGTGAAATAATCCACTCTAAAGTGTACATGATTGATGGGGCTACCCATTAACAGGCTTGCCTTTTAAAGAAAGAGGGGCCAGGCATGGTAGCTCACGCCTGTAATCCCAGCACTTTGGGAGGCTGAGGTGGGTGGATCATGAGGTCGCGAGATCGAGACCATCCTGGCCAACATGGTGAAACCCCGTCTCTACTAAAAATACAAAAATTAGCTGGGCTTGGTGGTGCATGCCTGTAGTCCCAGCTACTCAGGAGGCTGAGACAGGAGAATCTCTTGAACCCTGGAGGTGGAAGTTGCAGTGAGCCGAGTTCACACCACTGCACTCCAGCCTGGCAACAGAGTGAGACTCTGTCTCAAAAAACAAAAAACAAAAAACAACAAAAAAAAAACACCTTTCAGAGTGCATCATCCCAGTGACCCTGGCCTCCTCTCTCTTCCCTCTGCCCTCCCACCAACACTGGTCAGACACAGCAGGGTAAAGTGCCTAAACTTTGAGTCTGCTTCTTTAACACATCCTTGATCATTTGAAGGTAGCATCCCTCCAAGATGGTTGCTCCTTCCTGGGGCCTCCACGTTCAGCACTCACTGGTCCTGTCTCTCTCCTAGTGCCGTTCCCACTGTAATTGCAATTCCCTGCTTTGGGATTCCATACGATGTACCCCGTGGTGGTACTCGGCACACAGAAGGCAGAATGAATGACTCAGATGACTGAGACACATGAAAGGACTTTCTAAAGAGCTGGGTGGGAAGAGGGAACAGAGCTGCTACAGCTCCCCATGGCTTAGTGTGCCCCAAGATTGAGTTGACACCCAGATGTGAGTGAGAATTCCCAGCTAGTGAAAGCACGCAAACTAACCTCATTACACCAAGCGCTTCACTAGAAAATTGCTACTCAAGTCCTGGCAGAGAAGGGAACTCCATGAATGGGTCTTTTTCCTGCATTGCATCCAAAACAGCAAGTTATTTTTCAGCTGCAGATCATGAGTAGCTTTCCCCCCAAGGCCTCCCTTCTCCTGTCGGGGCCCCCAGCGGCTCCATTCTCTGCTGTGGTAGAAACTTCCATTGACTGGCAAGATGCCTGGGCGGGCTGCCATTGTGATGGGGTGGGGCTGGGAGCCAGAGTTGCGAGCGTTGGAAAGGTCACCTGCTGGGTCCCTGGGAATCTTGGTGGCATTTACTCCTCATCAGCTGGACCCCGATTCTTGATTGTTTAGAGTACCCAACAGGTGGCAAAACCCTCTCCGACATGGTAGTGGTGACATAAGTGGTGTGGATGGCTGTGTGCAGGATATAACTCATTGCCATCAACCACCATGCGAAATAGCATCCCCATTTCACAGTGAGAAGAGGTGGGGTGAGATCACAGCCCATGGTCACACAGCCAGGTGGGTTCAGTCACAGAGGAAGCAAAGGAGAGGACTGAGCAAATGGGAGACTTGGTCCCCAGAGCTTTTCTTCCAGCAACTCCCGCTCTTTGGCAGACCAATGGCATTGAAAACACAGCCTCTTCTTGAGCCTCTGCCTTTCCAGGGGTTGCCAATGGGCTGCTGCAGACTGGCCCCGGACAACCACATGCTCAGAACATTTTAAGTTAGGCTTCAGGACACAGGGTTGACCTTACCATTCAGCTGAGGGGAAGCTCATGAAGACCCGTCGTGCAAAACAGACTTTGCGACGAGAGGCTCTCGGCTGCTTCCAGCCTGTCGGTCAGTGTTGGTGGCCTCAAGCGGTCATCGCAGCAGCCTAGTGGTTTTATGGAGATTCCTTGAGGAGAAAGTGGCTCCAAGGATTTATTTGACTGCCATGAATAATATAGCTCCATATGCCGAAAACCCTTTTTAACGTCTGCTCCAAAAGACTTATTGAAATTCTGCTCCGAATGCTCTGTGCCAGGGGTAAAAGCTCTTTAAGAAATGCAATTTCGTTGCAGCAATTTTTCTGGTTTTTCTGGTCCACTAGCTCAAGCCATTGCTAATAGCAACAGATTGCTAAAGAAACAAGAGTGCCGTATACAAAGAAAGTTATACCTGGCTCCTGCTGAAGAAGGGAGAGGAGCAGAATTCCTTCTGCTGGTAGAAAATCTCATGCGGTAGAGGCTGCGCGTTCAGAAGATTTAGGGGACAGGAGTGAGGAGACATGAGTTGTGTCTCAGTACTATCACTACCAAGCTCTGTGACCTCGAGCAAGTCACTTAGCTCCCCTGGGGTTTCATTTCTTCACATATGAAATGAAGAATTCAGACCAGATCAGTCTCTTTACACTTATCTGACAGTGACTTACAATGATGCATTTTACATGAGCATTCAGAACCCTTCTGTAGGTATCCACTCCGGTATCTGCACACAGACATTCACACACATCTGTAGCTGAAACAAATGTTTCATAAAACAGTATTTATCCTCCTACTTAAAATGTACTTTGGTATTTTCTGTTCAAGTCTGGTCTGTTCTCACCAAAAAGCTGGTCCTGGCCCATTAAATCGATTTCACAACTCTCGGCCACACACCGTCTGAAAAATACCAGACTAGACAGTGTCTGAAATTCCTACCAACTTGGAATTTCTCTTATTCTCTTCTGATGTGTGAGATGAAAAGGAAGCAAAGAGAGTAAGAGTTTTGGAAAGAAAAACTGATGGGCCCATGACAGGCCGGCCTGAGTGTGCGAGGACACACTTCCGGGAAGGACTTCTGACTCCTGGTTCAACAGAGATGCTTAAAAGTTAAGAATAGGTACTAAAGATAACCAGGCTAACCATTTTAAAGGAAAAAAAAAATTATGTCTTGAAAAAGTACTTAATATCGGCCAGGCGTAGTGGCTCACGCCTGTAATCCCAGCACTTTGGGAGGCCAAGGCGGGCGGATCACGAGGTCAGAAGATCAAGACCACCCTGGCTAACATGGTGAAACCCCGTCTCTACTAAAAATACAAAAAAAATTAGCCGGGTATGGTAGCGGGTGCCTGTAATCCCAGCTACTCGGGAGGCTGAGGCAGGAGAACGGCTTGAACCTGTGAGGTGGAGCTTGCAGTGAGCCGAGATTGCGCCATTGCACTCCAGCCTGGGAGACAGTGAGACTCCGTCTCAAAACAAAAACAAAAACACTTGATGTCTGTAGAGAGACAGAGATGCCGGGCATCCTCATCTGTGGAATCAAATCACTTGTGATAGTTAGCAGCGTCGCGTTTCCAGAATGTCATTTGAATTTGGGGAAAGCTCCTGGTATATTGGCAGGTTCGTGGGCTTTTCCCCAGACCGCAGAACCTGGGGCTGCGAAACCGTCCTGGGGTCCAGGACACCTTTATGTTGAAAACTCTTCCAGGTCATTCCTGGGTATATTAAAGCCTGAAAGTCGCTTGCTTTCCACGTCCTTAGAAAGAGGCCCTGGAGTTTCTGAGTGAGCAGGCTGAGCTAACTCTCTCAGATTCCCAGAGTTGTACAGCTCCTGCTACTCAGCAAATGCCAAACCTATATACATGGGAAAGGGGTTTATTTATTCTCATAAGCTCTCAAGATTTTTGTAGCATCCTGCAAACTGCCACCAGATGGGGATGTTTTCTTATACAAGGAAGGTTCCAGGGGCTCAAAAAAAATAGTAGGACATATTTACAACTAACACAAGGAGGAGAGAGGGGTGTTTGGATGGCCAGTTCTCTATTAGTCTTTGAAGGTCGTAAGCTGAGAACTGATAGGCAGCCACGTGTCAGGGGATGTCTCCCACCTTCCTACCAGGTTGCCGCCCCAGACTCATCCTCACCTGCCTGGGGAAGTGGGGGTGCCCCTCCCATCCCTCCTCCCTGCACTGGCTTGCAGCTGACATCCTGGGTCCTGAGTGTGCTTCTCTACTCTCCCCACAGCTTCACAGCGAGGTGGAGAAGCCCCTGATGAACTTCCGTGAGAACTTCAAGAAAGACATGAAGAAGTGTGACCACCACATTGCCGACCTTCGCAAGCAGCTCGCCAGCCGCTATGCCTCGGTGGAGAAGGTGAGAGGCCCAGGACGCTGGGCCGGGGCAGGCGCGTCGGGGGCTGTCTGGAAGAGGGGGGACTGGGAAGCCAGCGGTGGCTCCATACGCCAAGTCTGAGTCTTTGTCCCCAGGTAGGGGAATAGGGGGATGTCCAAGCCTCGTGCCCACGCCTGAGCACCCCACCCATCCAAGGGCAGATAGGAGCTGCCTCCCTGTGGTGCTCGAATGACCACCCAGAGGGCCAGGGGTGCGAGGAGAGGCTGCAGCTACAGTGCGCGGTCGGGTCACTGTAGGTGACCACTTAAACCCAGAGCCTGGCAGTGCTGCTGCTGGTTCACGTGGGGCCCCGTGTTTAAGCCTCACCTGGCAGAGTCCTCCTGACTCAGTCACCCCCTTCCTGCTCTCCTTCCTGCTCAGGGATGAGGCAGAGTCCTGGGTGGTCTGACCTCAAGGAAATTGATGTTCAGCCTTAGAGGGAAGAGAGTGTGCCCCAGGGACTGATTCCCAGCCCCCAGTGCCTTAGAGAGGAGAAGGGGGCTCAAACTGCTGGGACACCCTGGGCCCAGCCAGCTGCCGCCACCCAAGGACCACAGAGATGCCAGTGGTGGCCTGGAGGAAAGGCAGTACAGTGAAGGGAACGAGAGGGTCGAGGCGTGTCCAGCTCCGGAACGGGAGGGCTGGTGCTACATCCTATTAAGTGCTGCAGGGAGGTGACACAGGTGGCCTTTGTGGTCCCTTCCAAGCAGAGGGGGTGTGATTTTAGGACTGCCTAGGTCCCCAGTTTGTGTACAGGCTCCATCAGGGAAAAAAAACGTGATTTGAGAGATTGATGTAGGCTGAGTCCAGATGTCACTGGAAGAGGCAAGGATGAAAAGAGCTGGGTTGTAGCCTCTACCTAGCTGGGTGGCGCCACTCTGGCTGCTGGGCCTCTCTGGACCACTGTGGCATCATCCACACAAACAAGGGGCAAAAGGACTCCAAAGGGAAGCTGGGCTGCGTGGCCCAGGAGGCCCACTGGCTCTGAGCTTTACGAGCAGCTTCTCCATGTCCTTGGACCCCAGGCCCGGAAAGCCCTCACAGAGCGGCAGAGAGACCTGGAGATGAAGACCCAGCAGCTGGAGATCAAGCTGAGCAACAAGACAGAGGAGGACATCAAGAAGGCACGGAGGAAGTCCACGCAGGCTGGTGAGTGCCGGGCACCTGCCTGGCCTGGTCAGTGCGCACAGAAGGAGAGGGCACGGGGCTAGGAGATGGGGTAACTGGGGAGGGTGCAGGGTGCGTCTCTCTCTTGCAAGACTGCAGCGGGGAAATTACTTCCCTTGTTTCCCAGGAGGTACCCCCTCTTCTCTCCTCTCTGACCCACACCCAGAGATCTCAAAGGAAGAGACTTTGGGGGTCAGAGGAAGGAGACAGGCCGGGCTAGTTCTGCGGCATGGTAGAGGCTGGACTCCTTACCGTTTCCCTGGTGATGGCTTTTTTTTTTTTTTTTTTTTTTTTTTTTGCCCAAGCCCCGGATCTCTGACCAGGAGGTGGACAAACTCCTTCATGCACTGAGAACTCAGGGCCCTGTCCCTGTTCAGAGCCCACAGAAGTGCACAGCTCACCCAAGCTGCCCACCTCCCCAGGAAGCGATGCTGTCTCTGAAGGTTCACCTATGGGGATGGGCTCCTGCCCTGGGAACAGAGGCTGACACTTTGTTTGAAGAAATAACCAGATTTCAGTCTCTTGAGAATAGTCTCCCAATGAGTTGGTTTCTGCTTCCACCTGGTGGTCAAAGTTAGCTAATACACAAAGAGGAAGAGAAGGCCTGGTAGAACCAGTGGAAACCTCCGTAACTAGATCTAAAGGAAGCCGTGTTTCACTGCACAAGAGGACACGCATGTTGCCTCTGGAATTAGAATGTGTGCCATAGTATTAGAGTTTGGTCTGTAGGTCCCTTTCACCTCAATTTCTGGTGAATCTGTTACAATTCCTTCATTATAGAAGAAAGCAGCCACCTTACGTTTCAAAATAAGGTAGGATAGAAATAAGTCAATAAAAAAAATGTAATAGAAGGATAACATTTATTATACAGATCTTATAATGCACAATAATAAATTACAGGATCCAGAAGTAGAAGGCACAATATATTTATCGGTAGAGAGAAGGGGGGTGGGCACAGAATGGGAAGAGATCTGTTTAAATTATTAAGTTAGCAAAAAAATAAGTTATAGGCCAGGTGCAGTGGCTAACACCTGTAATCCCAGCAATTTGAGAGGCTGAGGCAGGAGGATCAGTTGAGCCCAGGAGTTCGAGACCAGCCTGGGCAACATAGTACCTCATCTCTACAAAAAAATTTGAAAAAATTAGCTAGGCATGGTGGTGCATGCCTGTAGAATCAGCTACTCAGGAGGCTAAGGTGGAGGATGGCTTGAACCCAGGAGGTTAAGGCTGCAGTGAGCTATGATCACACCATTGCATTCCAGCCTGGGTGACAGAGAGAGACTCTACCTCAAAAAACGATTATATTGCAAAAACAGTATTGGTACATGGCAAAATATTTTAATCAGCAGACAAGAATATAAAATGCTATTCACAGAAATAATCACCGTCTCTTCGTAGTGTTTTGATTTTTAAATATTTAAATTTATATAAATTTGATCATATAATCTATCTTCTGAACTTATTTAATATATCTTGGAAATACCTCTTTTTCGTTTCTGTAAATCTTTTTGCCCATCTATTCATGCATATCAAATTTTTAATGGCTGGCCAGTGTCCAATTGTATGATTGTACCCACATTTATTTCATCATTCCCTTAACTGAGGTTTAGGACTCTTAGATTGTTTCAGAGTGCTTGCCAGCCAGTGAAGCTGTGTTATTGTACCTGCATCTTTGTGTGTGCCTAAGACCAGATCTGCATATAGAGAGAATATAGATGCTGAGTCAAAGGGTATTATTCATCTTGATGGATATTTCCAAATTGCTTTCCAGAGAGAGCACCCATCAACAGCATCTATGAATAATGCCTGTTCTCTAAATGCTTATCAACATTGTGTGTTATCAAGATTTGAAATCGTTAGTGAATGGGGAAAAATGATATTTTGTTTTTAATTTGCTTTTCTCCATAACCCAGGTTGAGTATGTAAAATATACATATAAATCATTTTGTGCTTTCTGTGAACTGACTAACTCATATCCTTTCCCCATTGACCATATAGATTCTTTATCTATCAGGGAGATGAACCGTTTTTCATTTTAATTGCAGATACTTTTCCTAGATTGTCATTCGTCTTTTAGTTTTGTTCTTTGTAATTTTTTTTTTTGCTTGTTTGTCTATTTTTTCTTGCTGTTTTTCTGTACAGTTATATTTCCCATAAGAAGCCTAGATTTCGGAGCTGATTTAGATCTTTTTTTTTTTTTTTTTTTAATAACCTAGAGGGTTTTTTCTTACTTTTCTTAGTTTCAGGTGTTTATTTTTGTTTTTGTTTTTAAAATAGTGAAGGCCGGCCGCGGTGGCTCACGCCTGTAATCCCAGCACTTTGGGAGGCCTAGGCAGGCAGATCACGAGGTCAGGAGTTCGAGACCAGCCTAGCCAACGTAGTGAAACCTCGTCTCTACTAAGAATACAAAACTTAGCTGGGTGTGATGGTGTGTGCCTGTAATCTCAGCTACTTGGGAGGCCAAGGCAGGAGAATTGCTTGAACCCAGGAGGCGGAGGTTGCGGTGAGCCGAGATCGCAGCACTGCACTCCCACCTGCCTGGGCAACAGAGCGAGACTCCATCTCAAAAAAAAACAACAACAACAAAAAACAAAAACAGTGAAATATTTAACCCACCAGACACTTATTTTTCCTTACACTGGTGGTCTAACCATATTCCACAGGTTCTTATTTATGGTGGTTTTATTTCTGCTGTTTTCAATATGTTTTGCTATTTGGGTTTTCATTTGATCTTTGAACCAAGAATTGTTTCAAAGAAAATCTTTATATGTTTACAAGCAAGGGCTTTGTTGTTGTTTTCTAATCTTGCTATTTTTTTTTTTTACATAGTTTTATTGCATTGTCATCAGATAATACGGTCTCTCATTCCTGTAGTTTGGAATTATTTTGTGATGAAAGTGACAGTCCTTAGACCTAACTCTGAAAAATACCGCCTCTTCTGAGCGCTCGCTGTGGCCAGCCTCCATGCTTTATTTAGAGCACTGTCTCTTTTGATCAGCACAGTCCCCCTGCAGGGAGGTATTTTTATACCCTTTACAACTGAGAAGACTGATGGCAGAGAAAATGAGAACCTTCCATGAGGTCCACAGTGGTGGAGCAGCGAAGCCAGAATTCAGTCTCCTCTCATTCCAGAGACTCTGCTTGTCGCCATTTTGCTGGACAGCCTGTTGCTCAGGAAATGCCACCTGCTCTTTCCTTCTGTTCCTTTCCTCCCTCTTCCTCATTTTTTCCAAGGCTACTAGAAGGAAGGACATCAGATCCTCAGGGATCATCATCATCATCATCATCATCTTCATCACCACCATAGCCCATATTAATATTCAGCTCTCTACGCCCATCTCTATTCTAAGCGCTTTACATATATTGACATATTTATTCCTCATAACAACTTGGTAAAGGTACAATCGTTACCTCCATTTTGCAGATGAAGACACGGAGGCAAGCGCAGGTTAACTGACTTGTCTACGATTACGTAGCTAATAAGTAGTTGAGCTGGGATGACAACAAAGGTGTTCTTTTTTTTTTTTTTTTTTTTTTTTTTTTTTTTGAGATGGAGTCTCGCTCTGTCTCCCAGGCTGGAGTGCAGTGGTGTGGTGCGATCTCGGCTCACTGCAAGCTCCGCCTCCCTGGTTCACGCCATTCTCCTGCCTCAGCCTCCCGAGTAGCTGGGACTATAGGCTCCTGCCACCACATCCGGCTAATATTTTGTATTTTTAGTAGAGACGGGGTTTCACCGTGTTAGCTAGGATGGTCTCAATCTCCTGACCTCGTGATCCGCCCGCCTCGGCCTTCCAAAGTGCTGGGATTACAGGTGTGAGCCACCGCACCCGGCCAACAAAGGCATTCTTGTCCCACAATCCATGGTCTTAACCAATACTGTTCTAAAAGTTCCAATTTCAAGCTCTTGGGCTGCCATAGAGAGAAGGTACAGCCCCCTTCACTTACTCTGTTTCCCAATGCTGTGGAAGTTCCTGAAGCAATTTCTCAAAATCAGGATCAACACGTAGGGCTCAAGGAGTTTCACAGTGTACAGAGCAGCATGCCGCCCTCCTCCTCGGCCAGGCAGGAGCTCTTGCTGGAAATGCATTTGCATTTGGGAGGCTGAGGCGGGCGGATCACAAGGTCAGGAGTTTGAGACTAGCCTGGCCGATATGGTGAAACCCCGTCTCTACTAAAAATACAAAAACTAGCCAGGGGTGGTGGCGCACGCCTGTGGTACCAGCTACTCGGGAGACTGAGGCAGAGGAATCACTTGAACCCAGGAGGTGGAGGTTGCAGCGAGCCGAGATTACGCCACTGCACTCCAGCCTGGGTGACAGAGCCAGACTCCGTCTCAAAAAAAAAAAAAAAAAAAGAAAAAAATGCATTTTATGGTGCAGTATCCACTTTCTTCTCTCCGGTTCAGTGCCTCTTGGGATCAAGGGTCCAGTCACTGGCCTTGGACCAAGAACAAAATGAATAAATGCCTTGGTGTGGGCTCTGTTACTGAAGGCACACTTGCGTCTGGGGTGTGGCACAGCTAGTCGTGTGGTTCGCAGCTAGGCCTTGGGTCTGGAGACATAACCTTCCCTGTTCTCTTTGACTTTCCTATCAGAGTACCTATGAGCCACTATGATGATGCTATAGGGTTAACTTTGACTCTACTCAGATTACTAAATTCCACTCTAGCATTCTGCTTCTAGAATTACTAGAGAAAATTACTTCACTTTGGGGTTCACTCATGAGCTTTTTCCATCATGAGCAGAGACCATGATGCCTTCCTCTTGCTGGAGCCCTGTGAAGATCAGGAAGCTATGCTGAGACAAAGCCGTGCATGAGAGCTGTGCTGCTCCGCCTGCCATGTGCACACACATTACCAGAGCGTCTTGTAAACATGCAGTCTCTGATTCAGTAGGTCTCGGATCTGTCCTGGGTTTCTGAATTTCTAGCCCAGGGGATACAAGTGCCACTGGCCCACAGACTGTGATTTGTGTAGCAAGGTTCCAAGGTGCTGGTACGCTTAGTAATGTTTGCAATTACTTCGCAGTGTGTTTTCTTTCTAATTACAAAATGTTCCAAACATACATATGATAACAAAGTAATCGTCATAAAGATTGAATAGTTATGTTTGCCTCGGATCTTTCTGTGATGACATAAAATGCGATAGAAGGAGCTGATTCCTGCCACTCGCCCTTTCTCTGTTTCTCAAGGTAGCTACTCTCCTAAAGCTGAGGTGTGCTGCTCCAGTGCATGTTTTAGGCTGTGACTACAGATGTGTTCTTTTGTGTTTCAGAAGGACATCTTGCAGCGTGTTCATGCACACACACACACACAGACATTTACATGATCTGAAAATTTATCTTCCTTAATTCTTCTTAGTACCAAATTGTGTGTGACATGTTTTAACCAATCTGGACTCCCCAGTGTAAAATAAAACTGCCGTCTTTAGAGAGGGAAGCATTTCTTGGGCTCATGATAGGATCGGGGGTCCTAGGAATACCCTAGACACACACACACACACACACACACACATACACACACACACGCACGCACGCACAATGAGAACCACCATCCTGAATCCTTGGTATCTGGGGTCAGGCTTCAGGGGGACACCTGAGCTGGTTTCTCATGGAGCTGGATTTCCCCCTTCCTTCCCTGGCTCTGCTTTCTTCTTCTTCCTACTGCCATCCCTTTTCCAACTTTCCAGTGGCCACCATGACCCCAGGGGGAGGAGAAGGCTTGGCTGTGGGGCACCGGGTGGGGCACGGAGTCATGGTGAGGATAGGATGCATCATGGTGGTGACTGTGGTCTTTTTCCAGGAGACGACCTCATGCGCTGTGTGGATCTCTACAACCAGGCCCAGTCCAAGTGGTTTGAAGAGATGGTGACCACCACATTGGTAAGTGGTCAGGGATGTGTGGGCATGGCAATACAGAGGCTGATGCAGAGCAGCCCCTGGTGGTTGTTGGTGGGCACGGAGATGATGGGGTGGAGTGACCCTAGAGATGGTCATCAAATCGACATCAGTGTTGGGGTCGAAACCTCAACGTGAGCCAGCTTATGTGGATTCGGATCTCTGCTCCAGCGCTTCCTAGCTGTGTGGATGTGGGCAGGGTTGGGTTCGATATGGCTACATCCTTCTTGGGCTGTCCTCTGCGAGGTCAGGGTCAACTGAGGACTCTCCTCAACTAAGTGGACAATGGCCTCTTTAGGAAAAATAGCCAAGCTATAGGAAAAGAGGACCGCCCTATACATGCACACACATGAGTTGTAGGTCCTTGATAGGAGATCCTTGCAAAGTGGATGGATGGGTGAAGATGGAGCTAGGCAGGGGCGTTGGGGGAGGCCTCTCACCAAGGGTGAACAACAGGCGGCAGGGCCAATGATGCTCTCCTGAGTATTTCTTGTAAAGGGGCAGCATCTCCTTATCGGTTAGCACCTGCCTGAGTGGACAGCGAAGTGTGGCTGGTACTTGGGCCAGATGGGACAGGAGGCATCATGCCAGGTGCTCATCGGATCAGCCCACTGCCTAAAGCCACCCGTCCATCCAGCACAGGACTAACCAGCTGCCTTCCCCAGGTGTCAGCCCACCAGAGCAGATTAGAGGCCTCCACCAGGGACAGTGACCTAGTTTTCCTCCTGGTTAATCTCCTAATTAAGCCCCCTGCTTTACCCCCCTTTCTGGTTAATCACCTGGGCAGTGACCTAGTTGTATGCAGAATAACAGCCGGATCCCCTCGATTCCAAAGACACAAAACCATCTAGAAACCAGAGGACGAACCCCTTCCACTCTCCCCTTTGACAAAAGCTGTGCCACGTGCAGCCCAGTCTGCCTTCCTGGCCCGGTCTCTATTGCTGCCGCAGCACTAGGCGTGGGCAGAGGAAGGGAGGCTGCTCAGCAGAGGCCCAGGGACACGGCCCCAGGAATGTGTGGCATGGAGCTCCCACATGTGCCCCTTTGTTGTACCCCATCAGAGCACCAGGGCTAGGGCTGCATGGGTGCCTTGCTATGAGTAACAGCCTGATGGACTCTGGTTTAAATCCTGTCCCTCCCATAATTCCGTGTCGCTTTGAGTGAGCCGTGTTGTTGCCCCTCTAGGTGTTAGTTCCCTTGCTTGGAGAATGGGGATAATAACAGAAACGATCTCTTAAAATTGTAACGAGGACAGTTAAGGAACGCATGTAAAGCCCTCAGCACTGTGCCTGGCGGAGGAGGCTTTTCAGGAAGTAAAACAGCCGCTGCTGCTGTCATCAGCTTCACCTTCGCCTTACATATGGGGCACGCTCTTCATCAGACCCCAGAGAGTCAGATGGGGCAGGATGTCCACAGCCAGTGACTTGCATTTTGTGGTCTTGGTGGGAGGACCCCCAAGTGGAGGGGATGTGCTCAGAGTTCTGCGGCCTTTGCTTTCTCGGCAGGAGCTCGAGCGGCTGGAGGTGGAGAGGGTAGAAATGATCCGGCAACACCTGTGCCAGTACACGCAGCTGCGGCATGAAACAGACATGTTCAACCAAAGCGTGAGTTTCCAGCCCAGCGGGGCTCCCAGGCGACACGGGGCCTGGGGAGGGCTGCCTGGCACTAGGCCATGGCAGGTTAAGTGGCTGCTGCAAGTGAATCTGTCCTAAAGGCGGGCGGTGGGCAGCTGCTCTGGCCTGGGGGTGGCCTCGTGGACTGGGCCTGTCAGAATTGTCCTGGACGTCCGTGTGATTCCGATCCTGGCACATGAAGTGGACACACACGTGAGCTGTTATCCCGAGGAGAAAGAAGCTCGTAACAGTTACAGTAGCCAAAGACACGTTATTAAATTTCTTAAAAAACAAAACCAAAAAAACCAACTTCTAGAAATATTCAAAATACCTAAAGCTCAAGTTGTATTTGTCCTGTTCTCTGGTGGTAAATGTGGGGTGGAAGGGATAGAGACAGGCTTTAAGGCCCTCCTGGCCTCTCATCCAGACCTGGGGTCTGCAGGGTGAGAAGCAGGGTCGGGATGCGTTCTGGGTTCCCCGTTCACAGCCCTCTTCATGTGCTGTCCCCCAGATGGGCCTCCCCTGGGGCCCCGGAGCCCTCTAGAGAGGCTGCTGTCAGAGACACTAAGGCGAGAGCAGCATGTCTCAGAGGAGACCTCCCGGTTTGGCCGCCGTCTCTAACAATGTCGCGTTTTCTCTGTCTCTTGCAGACAGTCGAGCCCGTGGATCAGCTGCTTCGAAAAGTGGACCCGGCCAAAGACAGGGAGCTGTGGGTCAGAGAGCACAAGACGGGCAACATCCGCCCTGTGGACATGGAGATCTAGATGGGCCTGTGCAGCTTTGGGGGGTCCTGCTGCGGAGCGGGGCTGGGCTCCCACCATGGGGCCCATGCCTAGTGGATGCCCCCACCCTCTCTCCTGGGCCACTGAGGAGAGGGGAGAGAGCTGGTGATTCCAGAAGGGTGACCCAGACAGCCTAGCTGGGGGCTCCCCCATATTCCCAGGCCCAGAAGACAGACCCACAGCCCTGCCCTTGTCTCTGAGGCTGAAGACCCCCTGACTCCCGTGCTGTGCTTGCTGCTCTGAAACAAACGGAGGCTGGAACTTTGTGGTCCCTGCCGAGTTTTGTAGGGGTCACTGTCACATGCTTGTGCCCTGGAAGCCCCAAGGCTCTTCCTCCAGCTGGCTCCCTTGTCTCCTTTGGAGGATCAGGGGAGGGAGGTCTCTGTCTCTAAGCCAGGTGTCAGGATCAGAATCATGGGTAGAAGGTGCCATTCAGCTCACAGCCGCACCCAGAATCCTTTGCAGCCCTCCTTCTTTATTTTTTTCCCATTGCATTCTGGGAGCCCACATCTGGCTTTCTTAGCCGCTGTTCATCACCAGGGGTTTTAGGAGGAAGGCTTGGCTCCTGTCTTCCCAGACCCACCATGCCTGGAGAGGTCAGGATGGAACTACCTCATTCGGCAAATTAGCCCCAAATTGAGCGCTGAATCGTGTCCTGTGAGATCAGGCGCCATCTGTAAAGTCTCCTCTGGAAATGCCAGTCCATCCTTCCCCCAGCTGCTTCCTTGGGGAGCCCCCTGCCCCCACCCTGCCACCCCTTCCCAGTCTCATTAGAGGAAGCTTTCCAAAGTTCTCAGTTATCAAGACCTCATCCAGCTTGTCCAAAGGCTTCAGGGATGGAAACAAACCAGCTCGTCTCAGAGGCCAGCAAGCTGGGGCCTGTCCGCCACGGTGCCCTCTGCACCTTTGGGCTGCCCTGGCCCCCCCTCTCCCAGGCCGCCCACCACAGGCTCTTAACGGGGCCGGGTCAGTCCTACATGGGAGCTGGGTTAGGGCAAGTCTTTGCCATCCCCCAGATGGCTCTGTCTTCTTGTGTATGGCAGGGCTGGGACTGCTGTCCCTTGTACAGTTTTCTGTCACTGGTGGGCACTGGACAGGCATAGCGGACTCTCTTGTGGCCACACTAGGTTGTCGCCTTTCAGGCAGTGTCCCGCCACCTTTGCTTCCAGCTCCTTCTGGACGTTCCAGAGCCCTGCACCAAACCCTCAGTTGGTGTCTGCACCTCCTTTCCCTCTCTCCGTCTTCCAGTCCCTGAAGAGTCTGGTCTGAGTGTGACTTGGGAAGCTTTCAGTGCTGCTGTTTGGCCCAGCTCATTACTTTCTCCCTTTCTCTGCCACAGCAAACCCATTCTCCACCATGTCAGTCTAAAGGGGCCGGGAGAAGCGTGAGCGAGGGGCAGATTCTAGTCGGGAGCCCATGCCCTGGAAATCCATCTTTCTTCATCTTTCCCATTGACCACTTTGGGTTTGACCTGCACATCTGCAATGAGGGCAGAATTCAACAAGCACAACTCACTGGTCTTTCAGTCAACGTGCTAGAAACCGATGACTTATTCATCTCTAATTTTTTGGCGCCTCTTTCATTGAATGAGAGTTGCTTTCTTATAGTTCACATTAGAAAAATGCCTAATATACTAAAGTAAGCCAAACATTGTCACTTTTCTCTTGTTCTTGAAACATTGCAACCAAAAAGGCCAGAGCAAAGGCCTTCACCGACATGAAGACCTCCCGGTAGGATCTGTCCATGGGACGGAGAACCACTCTGTCCAGATCTGGGGTTGGGTCATGACACCAGCTACCAATTTTAGAATATTATTTCTTGGTTTCTTTATGAAAAATGGGTGCTAGTGGTAATTGCTTTGTGGCTTAGTGAACTACTTTGTGGATGATTTCCAAACATTCAAAGCCAATAGCCTTGTTATTAACAAGATATTTTGAGTACAATATGGCTCATTGACTTTTCCATCTCCATTTGAGGATTCCAGAGTCCTCTGTTCATCCCTGGGATAGAGTGAGCCCTCTTGCGTCTTCCAGGGTAGCTCAAGTTGGCCCAGTTTGGGCCAGTCCATTTTTGGAGGTCACTCTTTCCCCTCTTCATCCCCTCACCTCCTTCTCTTTGCCCCCTTCATGTACTTCCTTTCTTTCTTCCTTCTGTTATTCATTCATCAAGCAAGTTAAAGCCATTGTGCTAAGATCTAATCTGAGGATGCTATAATGGCCCTGTTATCAGGGAAGCCCATGATCTCTCGTTTTCAGGGGCCTTACCGGTCAGCAACCTTGGCATTGATACATAGGTACTCTGCAGAATTTAAGTTTTCAGAGGTAAGTCTGTTGTGCTGATTAATCTACATTCATTTATTCAGCGAATGCTCAAGACAAGCCAGGCGTGCTGAGACGCGGCGCTGTAGTTGTGTGTAAGATGGGCATTCCTCCGCTCTCCTCTATTCTCCATGTCGACAGAGAAGAGTATAATAAGAACATTGTACCCTCTCCACACTTAACCCTCTGGGATACTTTATTATAATATAAACTACTGTCATGAGGCATTTACCTGTTGGATGGAAGGTAGACAGCCACAAGATTTTAATCACCTGGTCACCAGACCCTCACGGCCCATATCCAACTCGAATTTCAGAAATTTCTTTGTTTGCTTTAAATAACTCTTTACAAATAAGGGCCGGGCACGGTGGCTCATGCCTGTAATCCCAGCACTTTGGGAGGCCGAGGTGGGCAGATCACGAGGTCAGGAGATTGAGACCATCCTGGCTAACATGGTGAAACCCCGTTTCTGCTAAAAATGCAAAAAATTAGCCAGGCGTGGTGGTGTGCACCTGTAGTCCCAACTACTCGGGAGGCTGAGGCAGGAGAATCGCTTGAACCTGGGAGGTGGAGATTGCGGTGAGCCAAGATCGGGCCACTGCACTCCAGCTTGGGTGACAGAGCAAGACCATCTCAAAAAAATTATAAATAAATCACTCTTTACAAATAGGAAAGTGAAGGCCAAGGGTACCCAGTGAGGCTGTGAAATGGCCAGTGAATTAAGAGCAGGGCTGGAGTCGACAGTCCAGACCCCCTATCCGTATGAACGGGCCCGTTTGGTTGAAATCAAGATTAGGATGCAACGGAGAAAATAAAAGACTGCACTTTGGAGAGGCAAGCACGCTATCCGGGTTGTTGTTTTATGTCTTGGTGCTTAGGTGAGGACTTAGCTGGGTTTATTCAAAGTGGGCGGGTCTGGGCTATTCTTGAGAACGTCCATTCCATTTCTGAGAACAGGTCAGCCCCTTCTACCTGCCTCCACCGAGGAGACTGATGCACAAGATCTGTTTGTGAAAGCCTGATTTAAAAAGAAAAAAAAAATCCTTCAGCCAAATGGTGTTCCAGGTTGGTTGCCATGACAGCCTCCAGGAAGAGCCACTTGTTACCCTCTATTCTTTCTAGTGCTTTCCATCAGTGGCAACACATAGGCCACTTGGACCGTGAGGACCGTGGCCCCGAGATTCTGTCAGTGGGACCACCCTGGGCCTCCTTTCTACCTCCACTCAGCACCCTGTTGGCCAAGGAGAATTTCTGCCGTGGGAGGCAGTGCTCTGCTAGTCAGGGTTGATAAACAGCCGGGCACACCGAAACAGTGTACCAACGAATTCACCAGCCAGAGGTTTGTTTCCCTACCCTTAGTGAAAACAAATCAATTACTAGATGAGTGGATGGATGCAGAAAAATCTGGGCTGAGCCAAAGTCCCTTTTGGAAATACAAGCCATAAAATTTGAAGGACATCAGCGACCTTGGCTTGTTTAGGTGATTTTACTTCCAGCTGCAGGTAGTCTTGACAAGGAGCATTTAAACAGAAGGCTCAAGATGCGCTCCGTGTGTAGGTAGGAGAGAGCAGTTCTAATGTTAAGTGGGGTACAGATCAGCTGCCTGCCCACATAGCCTGGACATCGTCTTATCCCCATAATCCTTCCCATCCCTACAAGGCCCATCGCCACCACCTCTTCCCGGGTTTATTGAGGTATGATTGACATCCAGTAAAATTCACCCTTTGGAAATACACAGTTCTGTGAATTTTGACAAATTTAGTGTCTTGTGACCATCACCAAGATCAATCTGTTTTTATCACTCCAAAAAATTCCCTCCTCCTGCCCTCTTTCCCTGGCAACCCTGATTGATTATCTGATCCTATAATTTTGCTTTTTTAGAATGTCATGTAAATGGAGTCACACTGATGTCGCCTTTTGAGTCTGGCATCTTTCCCTCAGCTTAATGCTTTTGAGTCATTCACGATGTGTGCGTGTGGTTTGTTCCTTCTTGTTGCTGGGAAGTATTTCATTGCATGGGCATACTACTATGCTTCTTTATTTTTACACTGAGCCTTTCGCCCTGGAAGTTCTTGGCCCAGGGTCTTCAACTTGTTTGCATGGCCACTTCCAGCTTGCTGCTTCCTTCGACTCCCCAGGCTCCTCCTCCAAATGCCAGCTGTGCCCACAAACTGTTCTTAGGGCTCACACTCGCCTTTTGGCGCGTGGTGGGTTTTTGGTAGTGCAGAAAGAATCCAGGGATGGGAGGGGAAGGGATGGATGGGTGCTCAATTGCTGCTCACGTCTGCTGCCACCTGAAGCTTGCGTCTCAGCCAGCAGATCTGCTCCCTTCTGGGACCCAGGCTTCAGTGTCACACAGTCCTTGGTTATGTATTGGGCGTTGGAGGCTTTGAAAGGCGAGCAGAAGCAGCATGGACAAGAAGGCTGGGGCTCATCACGATGCTTTCCTGGATCTGTTGCTTCATCTGCAAGCTGAGGGTGTTTGTTCTAGATGAGTGTCTCAGGCCACCGGCAACTGCATGTACCTCCTCCCTTTCTCATTTCCAATGATGCACCCTGTACACGTGTTCATGCTGTGTCTGGCTCTCATCTGCACAGTCGTGCATAGAATTGCCTCAAGTCCTGGTGAGAGAGATGCCTTGGCACTTTTCCATTTAGGTTCAAATGGAGCTAAAATTAAGAGTTTTATGAGCTGTTAGGAGTGAGGTAGTTTCTTCTAGGACCCCCAAAGAAAGTGCAAGTAATGACCATTTGGGTCTCATTCGCCGATCTTTGATAGTATGTTCTGGAGTCTACTCCCCAGGAGCCAGGACAGGCGTGAAGATGGAGTCCTTGTCGCAGCTGGAGCCTTGCCTAGCTGGTGGTCACACAGCCTGGCCTGTGCCTGCACCCCACTGGATGGTGGTACATGGTGGCAGGGACAGGACCACACCCAGCTAAGGCCAGGCCAGGCTGAGTGTGACCCCCGAGGTAAACACTCCTCTAAGCTATGTCTTGTTCGTGCCCCCTGTTCAGTGAAAGGTGAGTCCCGAGGCCAGCTGGGTACCTCTCTGTGTGAACCAGAGACATCTCTGGATCCAGGCCAGGTGAAGGTTAGGACCGGGAAGCCTGAGCCCCCGGGGCCTCAAGGTAGGGAGTCGAGGAGGCTGCCGGGACTCTGCTGGGTTGAATTTTGCCGGGGAGGACTCTTGTCTCCCCCTCAGGAGTATTTTTCTTGAGGCTTTCCTGGAGGTGAAGAAGCAATTCCCATTGCAGCAGGTTAGAGCAAGAATCAGAGGGCAAAAACCGATTCGCTTCTCGCCACGTTCTAAATGCTGGGGCGTGGCTGTCAGGAGGCCTTGCTGGAAGGTGTCCCTGGGGCTGGGGTGAGGTTGGGGTGATGGCCTTTGGAGATTGCGTGTGGTGTTCAGGACTGTTCCTCGGTGTTTGAGGGAAACTTTAGTGGGATTGCAGTGGAATGTAAGGTCAGGGCATGTGGGTGCTCTCTCGGGGTGGGGTGACTCGGAGACCTAGAGGGAAAGCCTGCTATGCAGGGGGAGGGCACAGGACTGGCCCTGCTCTGCAGCCTCCTTTGTCCCGTAACCTGAAGTTAAGTCACATCGCCTGTCAGGACCTCCGTGCACTCACCTGTCAAGTGGGGGCGCTTCCCTTCCAGCATCACCTGCAGCAGACGGGCTCTTGGGAGTCGTGGGTTCCAGGCAGCTGTGTGGACCCAGGGACAGACATTCAAAGGGACGCCAGCCATCCTTGGTGACAGGGGCCCCAACTTAGCATCCCTTCCCTTCCGTTAGGAAGCAGATGACCGGAGGCAACCCCTTCACAGACACGAGCACATTGGCAAACCCTATGAGAGTGGAATTTTCTAACAAAATAAACTTGCTTGTTTGATCTGTTTTCTGTAACTTTTGCTAAATACTTTATACATTTTTCATGTTAAAGAGCCGTGTCTCCTGCCGGCACTCCTCACCCCGGTATGAATGTGTTTCCCCCACATTGTATATCCTTCCACCCTCTGGCTGCCTAGATCAGTAAATAAAATTGATGTAATATAATTTATAAGTAACACTGTTGAAACCCTGATCCCAGTGGAGGCTGTAACCCACCTGCCCCCGCACCGCCCCCCCCGACCCCTGTTACCGCATTTGTGTGTATTAATGCTGAAGAATTAAATGTTTAAAGAGTTTAAATTTTGAAGGCGTTTGCTATATACAGTTGTCCTGCATTATTATAAAGAGTTTTCAGGAAGTTAAATCCCATCGCATTTTTTTTCTTCTGCTCTGTGTGTATCCTTGAGATGCCTAGATTCATCCCATGTAAAATAAACTGTCCAGAGACACTGGGTCCCCCTAGGCGACCCTCTTTCCTGGAGGGCTGCCACATTCTTCATGTGACCTGTCTTGGCATCCCTCCTAGGTTCTCGAGATTGGTGGTGATTTCACCTCCGATGACTTAGCGGGAGACAAAGGGCATCTGGACACTGGCGCCCAAATGGATGCTGAGCTCCTGGCCTCAGGCCCCTCCCCCGGTGACTTCCTGTCTCTGTGGGTTCCAGCCCTGTGCCTCCCTCCCGTCTCTGGAGCTCCTGGCTGTTTCTTTTCTCATCCATCCATCCGTTCATTTATATATATGTATATATATATATATAGAGAGAGAGAGAGAGAGTGAGTCTCGCTCTGTCGCCCAGGCTGGAGTGCAGTGGCACAGTCTCAGCTCGCTGCAACCTCTGCCTCCCAGGTTCAAGTGATTCTCCTGCCTCAGCCTCCCAAGTAGCTGGGACTACAGGCATGCCCCACCTCGACCGGCTAATTTTTGTGTTTTTAGTAGAGACAGGGTTTCGCCACGTTGGCCAGGCTGGTCTCGAACTTCTGACCTTAGGTGATCCGTCCACCTCGGCCTCCCAAAGTGTTGGGATTACAGGCGTGAGTCACCACGCCCGGTCCCATCCATTTATTCATTCGATAATTACTGAGCATCTGGTATATGCCAGACACTGCTCTAGGTCCTGGGAACACATCAGTGTGAGAAACAGATCCCTGCTCTCAGGGAGCTTACTTTCTAGCAGACAAAAACAATAGACCTACTACATTCTGTGATGTGGGTGTGGACGATGTTAAGTGTTGTGGAAAAGAAAACCAGGACGGTGAGGCTGGGTACATTGCAGAATTCAATAGGGTCATTTGAGTGGCCTCATTGAGAAGGTGGTATTTGACCAAAGACAAGGAGACCCGGAAGGGACCCTGGAAGGTCACCGGAGGAGAATGTTCCAAGCAGAAGAGATGCCCACGTGTCTGAGGCCAGTCTGGCTGGAGTGGAGGGAGTGAGGAGGGAAGAGCAGATGAGGATGCTGGGCGACCCTCTTTCCTAGAGGGCTGCCACATTCTTCGAACGACCCATCTCAGCGTTCCCCTCAGGCTCTTGGGATTGGTGGTGACTTTACCTCTGATGACTTAGCAGAGAGACAAAGGGCATCCGCCCCGTTTCGTCCCTTCTTGGAGGTGCCAAAGGCCACCTGCAAGAAATGGTGGGATGAGGGCCAGTGCTGCCTGCTGCAGGCTTTTGGCTTTGACGGGGAGAAGTGGGCAGCCATCGTGCATGACCTGATTTCATGGCCATGGGGCTCACTGCGGGGCTTTAAGGGGACAAGAGCAGAAGCAGGAAGAGCTGTTAAGGAGGCAGAGGTGACACTGCCTGCACAAGGCAGGTGCAAGGGAGGCGGGAAGAACGGTCCGGTTCTGGATGCACCTTGAAGGTAGAGTCAAGATGACTTCTTGATAGATTGGAGTGGGTTGGGACCGAAAAAGAAACACTGAGAATGACGCCAAGGACCTCAATCCAAGTCATCAAAAGGATGGATTGTCATTTTCTGCAGTGGGGGCAGCTGTGGGAGGAGGGTCCTTCCCCATTCTCTGTCTCCCCAGTCACCTTCTCCATACCCCCTTTTCCCTCTCAATGCAGACTTCTCTGCAGGTGCTGGCTCCAGGCCAGAGGGCAGGAGGGTCATCTTGGCCTTCAGCTCGTAGCAGGCAAGGTCGAGCAATGGGGAAGGGGTGGCGTCTGGGTCCCAGCTAACGGCCAAGATGGAGCTCCTGCTTGAGGGGACAGGGCCAGCTTCTGGGAAGCATCTTTCAGTCCAGCGAGGAGAGCGAGACCCAAACTGGGATCTTCTGCCTGGAGATGAAGCCTTCTCCTCTAGAGCAGTCTTTGGGTTTTGGGAGAGTTTATGGCCCCAGCTCAGACTTAACAAATCGACTCACAATACATCATCTCCAACAACTTGTTTGGCTAAGGAGCATAAGCTCTCCCTCTGATAGAAGATGTTTATGCAGGTTTTCAAACAAACCTCCAGGTCATGACCCCTCACTCTCAGCATCAACACAGCTGCCTGTGGTCCCCTGGGGCCCCTCCTGGGCACAGCAACCTGGAGAATGTGGACTGTACCAGGCTGCTTCCGACCTGGGTCCAGCTCCTTCCTCCTTGTGCCTGGAGAGGACAGCAAAGACCGGAGGGCTCTGGCTGCCTTCTGCCTCGCCCAGGGCCTCTTTCATTGACAGGGCAACCCCACCTCCTCACCTACTTGGCCTCTAGGCTCAGGCCTCCTGTGATGTAGACAAATGAAGCCTAAACGGAGAGCCTGGCAGACCTGGACTTTCCTTCCTCCTGGCATTGCCATTTAGCAACCATGTGACCCCAGGCTGGTGACATGCCTTTAGGAGGCCCCACGTCTCACTCGTAACACTGGCCTCACCTCATCTGCTGCAGGCTTGATGTGGACAGGGGTGCGATCCAGGAGGCACTTCCAGTCGCCTCCTGCTAGTGGCTCAGAGCGAGGGGCTGAGGACTCTGACCTCACTCTCCCTCCATCCCCAGGGCTGCTTCAGGGCTGCAAGGAAGATCTGGAAGTGAATGCGATTCCAAGGTGTGGCTTGGGCTCTTTGGTTCGTTTGTTTGTTTTCAAGGCTAGTGACTGTCCTGTTTCTAACTGCTCTTGAGAATAAATGCACGCTACAGGATGGTGAAAGCCTAGGAGAGGAAGGACTCCTATTCACAAGGAATATTCTCACCGGGCGCGGTGGCTCACGCCTGTAATCCCAGCACTTCGGGAGGCCGAAGCAGGCAGATCACGAGGTCAGGAGATTGAGAACGGCCTGACTAACATGGTGAAATCCCATCTCTGCTAAAAATACAAAAATTAGCCCGGCATGGTGGTGAGCGCCTGTAATCTCAGCTACTTGGGAGGCTGAGGCAGGAGAATTGCTTGAACCTGGGAGGCAGAGGTTGCAGTGAGCCGAGATCGCGCCACTGTACTCCAGCCTGGGCGCAGAATGAGGCTCTGTCTAAAAAAAAACTCACAAAGTGATGGAAAAAAATTAGAAAGTTCACACACACACCCCAACATGCAGGTTTCCTGAGAAATCTCTTAAACTGTAGTGGGCAGAGTGGCTGGGAGGGATGAGTCTGCCCCTCAGTGCCTGAACCTCTTGCTCCTTCCAGAGTGACATGAGGTGGGCCTGGCAGGTGGCTTTCTCCCAGCAGCAGGGACCTACCTTCCGCTGCCACTAGCCTGTTAGTAAATAGGCTAAAATCCCCACTTTACACTTTGAGATGCAAGGCAGGCAGATCACCTGAGGTCAGGAGTTTACGAGACTAGCCTGACCAATATGGTGAAACCTCAACTCTACTAAAAATACAAAAAAAAAAAGTTAGCTGGGTATGGAGGCAGATACCTGTAGTCCCAGCTTCTCAGGGGACTCAGACAGGAGAATTGCTCGAAACCAGGAGGCGGAGGTTGCAGTGAGCCAAGATCGTGCAACTGTACTCCAGCCTGGGCGACAGAGGGAGACTCCGTCTGAAAAAAAACCACTTTACCTGCCTGGAGACTATGGGGTTTATTCTTCATCATTCTCACCCCAGGGCAAAAAGAGACAACTCTCCATCCACGGCGGCAGGGCTGGGATTCTGAGCGTGTCCTTACGAGCACTGCGCTCCGCTAAGGTAAGTGCATGCCCACCCTCCCTTCCCTCTGGGTGACAGGAATCCAGGTGTGCAGTGTCCTCACTAGGGTGCTTCCTCATGCTTGACACTCCCTGCTGAGCTGCACGGACGCGAAGCCTGCCTTTGCACAGCTCCCTGCCTCTGACCACTCAGTTCTTTACCCATTCACTCAGCAAACACGTTTTCTTGCCTACTCACTCCAAGTCCACTGCAGACTGACACCCTGCAGCCTGCCATGGAGCCACAGATAGACTGTGTTTGGCCCACACCACGTTTTGTGATTTTTTTTTGTTTTTGTTTTTGTTTCTGTTTTTTTGAGATGGAGTCTCACACTGTCGCCCAGGCTGGAGTGCAATGGTGCAATCTCGGCTCACTGCAACCTCTGCCTCTCGGGTTCAAGCGATTCTCCTGCCTCAGCCTCCCGAGTAGCTGGGATTACAGTCACCTGCCACCACGCCCGGCTAATCTTTTGTATTTTTAGTAGAGACGGGGTTTCGCCATGTTGGCCAGGCTGGTCTCGAACTCCTGACCTCATGATCTGCCCGTCTCAGTCTCCCAAAGTGCTGGGATTACAGACGTGAGCCACCACGCCCGGCCATGTTTTTTAAAATTTTGAATTAATTTCCAAAGTTGAAAAGTGTGAAAATTGCATCGAAAATTCTGATTTTGGGAGTTCTCTTGAATGATTTAAAAAAAAAAAAAAATCTCACCATCCCATGTGACCACGTTCGCTGGCAGCCCCTTCCCTAGGTGACCCAGGCCTGGCTGCCCCCTGCTGGTCCCTTCAGGCAGTTCACCTTCACTCCCTGTGACTGACGGACAATAACAAAACGAGTAAGTGTTTAGCATTAGCTGTGTGCCGGGTTCTAAGTGTGTCACACATATTGACTCACGTCGGCCTCATAATGACAATGTGGTAGATGCTATGATGCCCATTTATTCGAGAAAGCCTTAATGGGGGCCCAAGCCTATCAGGTTCTGGCAATGGAAATGCATCCGGGAAGAACACAGACAAAATCCTGTCCTTCACGGAGCTTTCATTCCGGTGAGGGGACATGGCGCATGCATGCATGGTGGGGGTTGTGCTGTTATAGATTGACGGTCATTATAGGCCTGGCTGAGCAGGTGACATTTAAGCAGAGACGTGACTGTAGTGAAGGTTTAGAAGAGTGTCCCGGGTGGAAAGAGGTGAAGAAATACGCCTGGGGCCACACAGCTAGTGAAGTAGCCAAGCTGGGACTTGAACCCATGCTGGCCCCAGAGCCTGTGCTCCTAACCACTGCATTCTAGGGCTTGATGTGAGATGCCGGCCCTGCCCCGAGATGCTCAGAGTTAGTGAGGAAGAGAAACAGGGAACATGGCTGCCGTTAGAGGGCTGGGGGTGGGGGTGCGAGAGGCCCCGGCTCTGAGGGTTCCAACCTCCTGTCCCATTCTAGTATCGTCCCGGGAGGCCGAGATGAATTGCCTGCCTGCCCTGGGCTCTTTATTTTAATCTCAGTAGGGTTCTGGGAGCATCCCCCCACCTCCACAAAGCTCCTGGGCCCCTCCTCCCTTCAAGGATTGCGAAGAACTGGTCGCAAATCCTCCTAAGCCACCAGCATCTCCGTCTTCAGCTCACACCAGCCCCGAGCCCCAGCCTGCGGCCAGGGGACCACGCACGTCCCCCCCCCCCAGCGACTCCCCAGCCGCTGCCCACTCTTCCTCACCCATGGGGAACAGCAAAAGTGGGGCCCTGTCCAAGGAGATCCTGGAGGAGCTGCAGCTGAACACCAAGTTCTCGGAGGAGGAGCTGTGCTCCTGGTACCAGTCCTTCCTGAAGGACTGCCCCACCGGCCGCATCACCCAGCAGCAGTTCCAGAGCATCTACGCCAAGTTCTTCCCCGACACCGACCCCAAGGCCTACGCCCAGCATGTGTTCCGCAGCTTCGATTCCAACCTCGACGGCACCCTGGACTTCAAGGAGTACGTCATCGCCCTGCACATGACCACGGCGGGCAAGACCAACCAGAAGCTGGAGTGGGCCTTCTCCCTCTACGACGTGGACGGTAACGGGACCATCAGCAAGAATGAAGTGCTGGAGATCGTCATGGTCAGTCTCCCCTCTCCCCTTCTGGCTGGGCGGTGCCGGGGTCACTCAGGGCTGGGGGCCCCCTGCTGCGGCTGCTGCAGAGGGAGTGGAGCTGTGGGTGGAGCGGGGGATTCAGGCCACTGGCTCTGAGAGCGTGGTGCTCCAAGATGCTGATATTGATAGACGGGTGGGCACTTGCCCACAGCTTCATTGTCTTCCTGGAGCAGAATCTGAGTGTTTCCTAATACAGCCATGTTATGCTTGGCTTCACGATGTTTGGGTCAGCAATGCACCATATAGACCACTGTGGTCCCATAAGATTGTAATGGAGCTGAAAAATTCCTATTGCCTAGTGACGTCATAGCACAGTTACTTTATTTTTCAAATGCATTTAGTGTAGCCTAAGTGCGTCTGTAAAGTGTGCGGTAATGTCCTAGTTCTTCATATTCACTCACTACTCACTCACTCACTCACCCAGAGCAACTCCCAATCCTGCAAGCTCCACTCATGGTAAGTGCCCTAGACAGGTCTACCATTTTGTATCTTGGTTTTTTATTTTTTATTTTTTATTTTTTTTGAGATGGAGTCTCACTCTGTAGCCCAGAGCTGGAGTGCCATAGCGCGATCTTGGCTCACTGCAACCTCTGCCTCCCGGGTTCAAGCGATTCTCCTGTCTCAGCCTCCCGAGCAGCTGGGATTACAGGTGTGCACCACCACGCCTGGCTAATTTTTGTATTTTTAGTAGAGACAGGGTTTCGCCATGTTGGCCAAGCTGGTCTCAAACTCCTAGCCTCAGGTGATCCGCCCGCCTCAGCCTCCCAGAGTGCTGGGATTTACAGGCGTGAACCACCGTGCCCGGCCCATTTTTTATCTTTATATTGTATTTTCACTGCATGATTTCTATGTTTAGCTATGTTTAGATGCACAAATACTTACCATCGTGTGACAACTGCCTGCAACACTCAGTCACATGCTGCACAGGTTTGTAGCCTAGGAGCAAAAGGCTGGACCATGGAGCCCAGGGGTGTAGTAGGCCCTACCATCTGGGTTTGTGCAAGGATGCTCTATGATGTTCCCACATGGAAATTGCCTGAAGGTGTGTTTCTCGGAATGTATTCCTGTCTCTGAGCGACACATGACTATATTTACATTTTTTCTTTCTCTCCATCCTTTGTTTCTTCCTTCCTTTATTAAAAAGTCCTTTGAAATTTTCAGCAGTACACATTCAAGTTGAATCACTGTTCATTCTAAACACACAATATGCTTCTAATATAAAGTAGAAAGAGGTCGAAGTTGGGGGCATGAACTCTGAGTTCTAGTCCTCATGTTCTCCCCAGCGCAGGGCGGGTCACTGCACCGCCCATGAGCCCCCGCTTCCCACGCGCGGCGTGGCTCCCGGCTCCTGACAGTTTCCCTGTGAGGTGCACACGCTTCCACATGGTTCCCAACACTCCTTCTCCCCCGTCCATACTGTCCTCACATCAGATCCTTTGTTGTGAAAGTAATGGCAAAAACCACAATTATTTTTGCACCAACCTCGTAGGTGTCTTGAAAATGGTTTATCTGATATATAAGTAACTCATGAAATTTAGAAACCTAGGCAAAAGAGACTAAAAATTGCCTCTAATTCCAACATCCAGGGAAAACTTTTCTTAGTATATCGGTATATATCTTTTCTGTCTTTTACCTATATAATTTTAAATAATGTTAAAGCTATGACATATTCACATACGATTTTTCATCATACATTTTTCAGTTACTCTTTTATCATGAGTGCTTTCCATATCATTACATATTCTTCCAAAACACTTTTTTTTTTATCTTCAGACAGAGTTTTGCTCTTGTCACCCAGGCTGGAGTGCAGTGGCGTGATCTCAGCTCACTGCAACCTCCATCTCCCGGGTTTGAGCAATTCTCCTGCCTCAGCCTCTTGAGTAGCTAGGATTACAGGCACCTGCCACCACGCCCAGCTAATTTTTGTATTTTAGTAGAGACAGGGGTTCACCATGTTGGCCAGGCTGGTCTCAAACTCCTGACCTCAGGTGATCTGCCCGCCTCAGCCTCCCAAAGTGCTGGGATTACAGGCGTGAGCTTCCGCACCCAACTTCTTCCAAAACACTTTTAATAGCTGCTTGGAATTCTGGCTTATGGAAATGTGGAAATTATTGAACATTCCTATGTTTTTGGACATTAGGTTGTTTCCATTTCTTTCCTATTATACCAGTTCTAATTTCCTTCATTTGATATTTTTTTATTCTTTTTCAGTCCCCTTGTCCCTGCCACTTACTTTATTCTTCTAATTCCATTCCTGTTAGTAGAGACTGTTGTTCAGATGTTAATAACTTTGTGTGCATTTGCAATCATGCTTTCATCTGCATGATTACAAATGCACAAAAATCTTCCACGGTTATTAGGAGAAATCATAAATAAAACAGCAGAGCATGCAGCTTGTGGCCCATGGGCTTGTCCTCAATGCTCAGCTCGGGCCTCCCATTCTGGCAGGGCCTCCCTCATTGTTATCTTGGCACAGCCTGCAGAGAAAGTTCCCTCAGATTGGCTGTGGGGTCTCTGGGTGGCCTGGGACAGGGACTAAATCTTCAGAGCGGCATAAACAATGCAGGGCCCAGCAGAAGACTACAAATTGATACTCCTTAAAGAAAAGGAGGAGGAAAGGGAGGGGGGGAAACGAGGGAGGGAGAGAGGGAAGGCAGGAGTCAGGAAGGAAAGAGGGGGAAGGAAAGAAGGAAGGGAGGGAGGAGAAGGAAAGGAGGAGAGAAAGGAAGAAAGAAGAAAGGAAAGGGAGGGAGGGAAAGGCCATCAATGGCTGGGGCTGTGCAAGGTAGCAGAAGGCTCTGCTATTCACCAGATTACAAGTTCATGGGCAGAGCACTGACTGAGGGAGTTAAAAGTGAAGGTTCTAGTCCCAGCTCTGACTCCAACTAGCGGTGTTGCTGTGGGAAAACCATATAACCTTCCTGGGCCCAGGGTGAGGATTTGATTATTTTTGCAGCCTTTCCCGAGGCCCTGAAGGTCTGTCCCTCCGTGTTGGAAGTGGGGTGGGCAGGCAGTCACTCCCAGCTTCTAGTTGGCACACCTGCACATAGTGCCCAAGGCCCTACACAGACAGATAGGAGTGTAGGAGCCACCTCCACTTGTGTCTAGCTCAGGGCTTCGAGTGCTGCCAGCGATGCTGCTGCCCTGGGCTGCTGGCTTTGGCCTCCTTGCTCCTTTATCCAGCACCAGGGGGCTGAAGGGAAACTTCTCAAAGCTGTCGACCTTCCCTCCAGGATAATTTCACAGCCATTATTGCCCCTGCCTGACCTGCTCGCAAGTGTCTCCAGGGAGGCAGAAGGCTCTGGCCAGAGCCAGTAACCTCCCAACTCCCACCCAACATACCTGCCTGCCCTCAGCATCCAAGGACCTACGGCTTTGGGTGTCCCCTCTGGACCCAGCCAGCGCTGATGTTCCTGAGCCACTGGAATCCTAGAAACTTGGAGCTGGAAGGGTGCAGGGAGCCCCCTTTGTCCCTTTCCCTGATCTCACAGATCTGGTGGCACTTCATGCTTCCCCTACATTGCATACCCAACTGCTTTATTAGAGGGGAGGGCGGTGAGAAGGATGGGATCCTTGAGCCCAAAGCTAAGCCTTTCGCTGAATCTGTCCTTGAGCAGAAGGTTAAATGAGGGGCTTCCTGTACCATGGAAGACCTTTGAAAAGTTCTAGTTGATGCCTCCCTCTCCCTCCCCCAGCCTTGGCCAATGCTCTCCAAGGCCTTCCAGTGATAAGGAGGTGAGTGGGCTATGGCACAACACGAGGATACCAATTCTAGAATCAAAATGCCTGGGTTCAAATCTCCACTCTTCTACTTGTAGGTGGGTGACTTCCAGCGAGTTAGTTGTCTCAGTTTCTTCATCCATAAAATGGGACCAATAATACCTTCTTCATAAGGTTATTTTGAAGATTAGACATAAAAAAAAGTTTAGAAAAGTGACACCTAAGCCAGGCGTAGTGGCCCACGTCTGTAATCCCAGCACTTTGGGGCGCTAAGGTGAAAGGATTGCTTGAGCTCAGGAGTTTGAGACCAGCCTGGGCAACATAGTGAGACCCTGTCTCTACAAAAAATTCAAAAAAACTTACTGAGCATGGTGGTGTGCACCCGTGGTCCCAGCTACTCAGGAGGCTGAGGTGGGAGGACTGATTGAGCCCAGCGTGTCGAGGCTGCAGTAAACCATGATTACACCACTGCTCTCCAGCCTGGGCGACAGAGCAAGACCCTGTCTCAAAAAAAAAAAAAAAAAAAAAAAAAAGAAAAGAAAAGAAAAGAAAACAAAAGGAAAGAAAAGGAGAAAAGAAGAGTGACACCTATTAAGTACTCAACAAATGTTAGCCATTATTGCCATAAGCCAGTCCTACTGAGCGACTGAGTTACAGTATGAACCCAGAGGAAGAGGTTTACTATTCTAAAACCTCTGGGCAGTAGGGTCTGACGTAGTCATTCCCAAACTCCAACCTCAGGACTGCCATAAGATTTTCATCAGGAAGCTTTTTCTTTCTTATTTTCATTTTTTTAAATAAGTGAAATTAATATGTCTACATAGTCAGAAAATCACAGTACAGAAAGCTACAAAATAAGAAGCGAAAGGCTTCTTTGTCTCCTCCCTGAATTCCCTGTCCCTTATGAGGGCCTCAAAAATACAGATGCCCAGGTCCTACCCCCAGGAATTTTGATTCAGTAGATCAGGTGGGGGCCTGTACATCTGTATTATAACTGCTGTCTGCTCCCGTGGGCTGGTCAGGCACTGAGAGAGGGACATTGTGATGGAGGTGACCCAAAGTCCCTATGTGTCTTCCATAATGGTTGTACCATTTTACATTCCCAGCAACAGTGGACCAGGGTTCCCTTGTCGCCACACCCTTGCCAATGCCTGTTATTTCTTGTTTTTTTTATTACAGCCATTCTAACAGGCGTGAGATGATATCTCATTGTGGTATTGATTTATATTTCCCTGGTGATCAGTGATGTTTCTAGATACCTTCTGGCCACTTGCGCGTCTTCTTTGGAGAAATGTCTGTTTGGGTCCTTTGCCCTTTTTTTCTTTTTTTAGATAGAGTTTCGCTCTTGTCACCCAGGCTGGAGTGCAATGGCGTGATCTTGGCTCATTGCAACCTCCGCCTCCCGGGTTCAAGTGATTCTCCTGCCTCAGCCTCCTGAGTAGCTGGGACTACAGGCATGCACCACCACGCTCGGCTAATTTTGTATCTTTAGTAGAGACGGGGTTTCACCATGTTGGCAAGGCTGGTCTTGAACTCCTGACCTCAGGTGATCCACCCGCCTCGGCCTCCCAAAGTGCTGGGATTTACAGGCGTGAGCCACTGTGCCTGGCCTCCTTTGCCCATTTTTCAATTGTGTTATTTGTTCTTTTTCTATTGAGTTGTAGGAGTTCCTTATATATTAATATATAATGTATATATTATATATATAGAGAGACAGGGTCTTGCTCTGTCACCTAGGCTGGAGTGCAGAGGTGCAAAAATGACTCACTGCAGCCTAGACCTCCTGGGCTCAAGCGATCCTCAGCCTCCCGAGTAGCTGGGACTCCAGGCATGCCTACCACCTCCGCTAATTAATTTTCTTTTGTAGAGATGGAGTCTCACTTTGTTGCCCAGGCTGGTCTCAAATTCCTGCCTTCAAGTGATCCTCCTGCCTCGTCCTTCCAAAGTGCTGGGATGACAGATGGGAGCCACCACACCTGGCCCCTTATATATTTTTGATATTAACCCCTTATAAGGTATATGGTTTGCGAATGTTTTCACCCATTCCATAAGTTACCTTTTGATTTTGTTATTGTTTCCTCTGACGTGGAGAAGCTCTGTAGTGTGACGTCATCCTGCTTGTTCATTTTGGTTTATGTTGCCTGCGCTTTTGGTGTCATATCCAAAAAATTATCGTCAGGACCAATGTCAAGAAGCTTTTCCCCTATGTTTTCCTCCAGCAGTTTGACGGTCTGAGGTCTTATGTTTAAGTCTTTAATCCATTTTGAGTAGATTTTTGTGTACAGTGTAAGATGTGGATTTTCCAGGGTTGCCAGCCCCGTAAAGTTCCTCCTAGCGAGTTCTTTCTTTCTGTTTGGAACAGGCTATTTTCAAAATGATCACTCCCGAGGACATGAAGCTCCTTCCAGATGATGAAAACACGCCGGAAAAGCGAGCTGAGAAGATCTGGAAGTACTTCGGGAAGAATGATGATGGTGAATTCCTTTTCCTTCGTTGCCTTTGATTTTTCAACCATGGGCTGTTTCCTGGAAACCCCAACAAGATTTATTCTTCTGAGTCAACGTGTCCAGGCAGGACGGGGGGCACCTCATTGTGCATTTTCAGAGCTGTCTGAAGGGTCCGACAGGGGAATGGCCTTAAGGGTGAACAGGAGCCCAAACTGTTTTCTGTGCAATTAGAACAAGAGCAAACCAACTCACCCTAGTTTTGAATTAATATCAAGTCCTAAGTCAGCGGGATCTAAATTTCTACGGTTTTACTTTGGGAAGTTGGTTTGGGTCCTCTGAGAAGCACCACAAGATAGGATTAGATTTAAATGAGGTTGCAAGAAATTTATGGCAGGAAAGGCTGACGAAGGAAAACAGGCTGGGATTGAGAGGAGGCTGGGAAAGCTATCAGACCGCGAGCAGATCTGACCCCTGGCAGGGAGAGAGGGAAAGAAAGGAAGGATAGGAAAGAAAGGAAGTTTAGGTAAGTAATGCCTGAGACTGCAGTGCATTCTGAGGAAGTGTTGACAGAGTCGACGGGGTGTCCTCAGTGCCCCTGTCAGTCTTGGTGCCCCTGCCCTGTCAGTCAGTGGCTGGAAGCAGCCCTCAGGAAGTGTGATCCTGCATTGTAGGCAGTGATGGGCTCCAGCCCTCGGCTGCTGGGGCTGTGTGTCTGTGATGCTCATGGCCAATACAAGAAGGATATGGTAAAGGAGCTGGTATTAGTCTGGGGCTGCAAACACATATGGCTGGAGGGGCAGGAATGATGAAAACAAGTTATGTGGACAGTCATCTACAAGCAGTGGGGATTGGCAAACAGCAGAGGGTGCACCTCTGGTCTAATGGCTTCCAGCACATTCCATGTGGGACTATGGAACCCATGGTTGAGACATCATCTGATTTTTTTTTTAAGAGAAGCCAGCCATGGAGATTTTTAAAATCCAATGTGTCTCAATTGATAAAACACAGCATGGCCCAAACACATCCAAGGGTCCTGTATGAACCCCTTTGGTGACCTCTGGAGGCAGTCTTCTACCAAGGTTCAAGAAGAAAAACCTGAGCAGGATGCTAAATAACGGCAGAGAGAGATGACCCTGCTCCTCCTAATCTGCCAACAAATGATGAAATAAGAGAAGCACAAAGGTCATTGGGGTAGGAGGGACATAGGACACAGAATTTAAGGAGGCGCTCATTCTCAGGGGTCAACAATGCACTCACAGGACCTGAAAGTGAGCGCCTCCTTAAATTCACGCCTTGGTAGTTTACCCACCTTTCCCTCATCGTCCCTGATTGGCACCTCTCCTTTGAGCACTTTCTCCTCCTTGCACAGACACTGGCTGCCAAGATGCCTTCTTTTGGCACTTCGCCCCACTGGCTCCTTAACTGGCTTCGTGACCTTCCTCTGGGTCTGTTCATGTGTTGAGCCCTGTGTTCTGCTTTTTGCTCGTCTGAAAACTGCCCTGGTGAACATCCCAGGAGGGGATGATGTCAGAAGCCCCGAGGCCGACGTGTTACTCCTGTTCGTGATGTGTTGTATGTGTTTCCACGTGGCCCATCTGGAGACAATGCCGCAGGGCAGAGTCAGGCTTTGATGGTGGGAGTTTCAAACTCTCTGTGAGCTCTCTGTGCGATGGCTGGGATGTTAAAACCCAAATTTTACCATCCAGACTTGTGCAGGAAGCCATCCTGGATCCTAACCCAGAAGGGATTAAAGGTATCCAAAAGGCCCAGAGCATAAGTCAGAAATCATATTCAGTTCAGCAAAGCTTTGTTGAGCACCGACTCTGTGCTAGGCACTGTGAACATACAACAGAAAGGAGCATCTGTCTCATGCTAGAGGTATTTCTGCGTGTGACTGCCTTCCCCGCCAGATCAACAGTTTCCCAGGGAGGGACTTCATCTCACTCTCTTCTATTGTACACCCCACCTCCGCTCCCTGCGGTGGCCTTGGCTCCAAGCACAGTGGCATCTGGGCTCAGGACCATGCATTTAACTGGACTGATCTGAATACAGTAAGCCACCTGATAAAAACACCGGAAAACCGGGTGTGGCTGCAACAAGGCTGTCTCTCAGTCCTGATCCCAAATAAGGAGGCAGATGAGACTGGGGGATGCAGGGATGGATGCATAGGAAGGGATTATGGTGGAGTTGTCAGCCAGGAATCATGGGGCTGCCTGTGTGCTGCAGGTGCCAAAGAGGCCTCTCTGCAGGCCACACTCCCCCTGGCATGATCTCATTGGGCCCTTCACTTCTCACTCCTGTTTCTGGAGGGATGTTGTGCCCTGCTTCTCAGCTGAGACTCTGGGCCTGACATCCAGATTGTTTTGCTATGCTCAGACCCCCAGAAGCTCCTCCTGAACTTGGTCCTTGAAACTTGAGCTACTATGGAAAATAGAATAACAATTAATAGTTATTAATTATTGAAGTATTTAATAACCAGCAAGGCAGGGGCACCGGCCAATTGGAAGAGGCACATAGCACAAGACTGGCATCTTGGGGTCCCCCCAGTGCCAGTCATTCACTCTTTGCTGGTCCCCAGGGAGCTCCAAGGGTCATGGGAAAGGAGGTGGGTATCTGGACTGGGGTGGGGGAATATTGAACACTCAGGGCCACTGAGTATTCAATATTTTCATAATAGATACATTCATACTGGGGACACTGGCTGGATGTCAGCCTCATCACAGCTCGCTTGGCTATCAATCCTGACTGTTTTATGTATGTATCTATTTTTTCCCAATGTACAGATAAACTTACCGAGAAAGAATTCATTGAGGGGACACTGGCCAATAAGGAAATTCTGCGACTGATCCAGTTTGAGCCTCAAAAAGTGAAGGAAAAGATAAAGAACGCCTGATGCCAACTGTTCAGCTGTCCTCCCTCCATCCACCACTCACACGACACCCGTGAGCACCTGCACACACACACACATGCATACACACACGCACACGCACACATCCACCCCAGGGCCAAGAGAAAGGCCTGCACACAAGCCCACGGCACAGCTCCCTGCCAAACTGAAGCATCTGTAGTGACCCACTGGTTCCTTCTTCCTGGGTCTTCAGCATCCCTCCCATCATGCCCGGTCCCACCCCTCCCTCTGCCTACCAGCCCATGGCCCTGTGCTAATCCCAGGATTAGGCCATAGAAGTCCTAAGTGTCACCCCGCTGTAAGCTTCTTTGTGGAGTGCTGGGTAAGCAGTTTCCAATAAATGCAAGCTGAGCTGGGCACGTGGCTGCTGGTCATCCTTCAGCTGGAAAAGGAAATGATTTCTGTCAGTCACACCTCAAAGACAAGGCTGTGTTGCGATGGCAGCCCTAGGTTGGGCTGCTTCTGTGTGGAATGAGTCTAACACGGTCCTGCTCTCATGGTGCTCACAGTCCAGAGGGGACAATGAACCTGGAAGGAGCCATGACCAGTGGCCCAGGTTACCATGGAAACGTGCAGAGCACCAGGGGAGGACACAGTGGAAGGGGCTGACTTGTCAGGGGGGATCAGGGACCACATCCCTGATGAAGGGAGATTTAAATTCAGACCCACTGCACACGAGGTGGGGGTCGGGGTCGGGGTGGGGAAGTCTCAAACAGAAGGTGGCCAACACAGAGCCGCTGAGGCACAAACAACCATCTCAACTTCCAGGAGAAGGTCAGGGTGGCTGGAGGGTAGAAGGAGGAGGGAGAGCAAAGTGTGAGCTGAACCTAAAAGGTAGGTGGGGGCTGGACCACGCAAAGCCCTCCCTGCAGCCTGTGGTAAGCACTTGGGGGCTCACCGTGGGGTCAGCGGTGCCACTGTGGAGTTGGAAGTAGGAGGGGTTTATGTTTGTAAGAGAAGTCACCAGCAGGCTAAAATAAGTCAGAGGGGAGCGACTGGGGGCTCCTGGGGGCAGGGAGCCTGATGAATAAGCTTTAGCAGCCACTCAGATGGCCTGGGCCAGGGGAAAGGCAATGGGATGGAGAGGACCAGACACAGTGAGGACACATTTAGGAGGTAGCATCCACCTGGCTGGCTGAGGGAGCAGGAGGAGGGAGGGCAGGAATGGCAGCCAGGCCTGTAGCGTGGGCAGTGGGTGAACAGCAATGCCATTTATGGAGATGAGAAATACAGGGAGTCTTTGGGGTTTCAGGGAATAATGATGAGTTCAGCTTCAATATAGTAAGAGGTGAAGGCAGAGCCATAGATGGCCCTAAAGCCCCTTGTTTTAGAGACAAGGAAAAGGAGTCCCAATGACAGGAAGCAGCTTGCCCGGGGACAGCCAGCTGATGAGCAGAGGTCAGGCCAGGGCTACCCACCAGCCCCCCACTGCCTCCTCAAAGCTCCAGGGCCTGGGATACCCAGGAACTCCATCAGCGGGTTCTCCAAGATCCCTGGATTTGTTGCTTTGAAGGCCCATTTATTCTCCAGCCTCAAGTTCCAAGATGAGGTCAGAAAAATGCATGGATGCCCTGGATTCTTGACTGACCTGTCTGCAACCTCTAGAGGCTCGGGAGTCTCCAGCTGCTGGTGTTGTGGTGATGCCCCCAGACCCCACTTTAGCCACAGAGATGACACAATCACCACTGCCAGACAGCACTCCTCTGTGTGGAGAGCAAACGTGAGAATAAACACTTATGAGCCATGTGCCATTCTAGACTCTGCCGTCATTATTTCATTGATGGAGACGTTATTATCTGCATAGTACAGATGAGGATACTGAGTGCAGGAGGTGTGAGTAGGAGTTGGTACTTAAACTGGAGTCCCTTTGGTTACACCAGACTTCTCCAATAGTTTTGACCTGGACACGGCAGGATAGAGAACTCTAGGATTGCACAATGTCGGAGCTAGAAAGGGGAAGGAGGCTACAAGGCGTGAGTCCAGAGGTTCTGGGAGAAGAAGGATTATTACTAGAATCATCTGCCCAAGACATTCTCCCATGTAGACATAGTGGGTTATATAGAAGCCAATTCAGTGGGAGATAAAGGACCGTGTGGGTCCGGTCCAGAGTGTTCTAGGAATATAACCAAAGGGCTCAATGCTCTTTCCACCACACTCCATGAATGAATCTGGTTGCTTGGAGGATGAGGCTGGGGCTTTTCACTTCTCTCTGAGGTCAGGCTATCACTGTCACTTGAGTCTAAAAGGACAGACACTGCATAATCAGGTCCTTGCTGGTTTGTGGTTCAAGGAGAGACATAAGGGGCCACTGGAGCTTCTAGTGGCCAGTGGAGAGCCAAAGAGTGAAAACCTAATTAGCATCTCTTTTTTTTACCTTAGGGTGGAAGGACCACTTGGGCTGGGATTCTGTACAGCTGTATGACACTTTGTGGAAAATAAAGCATGAAGTTCAACTTGGCCAAAGGGAAGAGGAGGTGGAGATAGTGATGAGCTATGCCATCAAGACTCTTCCAGATGCAAAAGGTAGATGACCTGGCACAAATTATTGTGGCACAAATAGAAATTAATTGTCTCTTATAGCTGAAATTCTAGGATTAGGGCTAGCTTCAGGTATGGCTTAATCCAGGGGCTCCAACAATGTCCCAGAGTTCATTTCTCCCTCTCCTGGTTCTGCTTTCTGCTGTCACCACCATTCTCAGACAGGTTCTTCCCGTGCTGGCAGGACGGTCACCAGCAGATCCAGGCTGCCTTCTTCATGGTTCCAATTTAAGCAGAAAAGAGAAAATGCTTTCTCTTAAGAGTTCCAGCCAAAGTATCAGGATTGCTTCTCACTGTCTCTGGTTAGTTATATGCCCAGCTTGACTCAATATCTGATGCCAGAAGGATGTACTGCTTTGCTTGGCCAGCAGATTTTTATGCCCATCCTTGAACTGAGGATAGAGTCAGGACAACTCAAGTTCCATGGACTGACAGTAGGAGATGAGTGGTTTTTCCAAGAGGAAAATTGGGATACTATAAGAAGGGCAGATTCTAAACATAGATGTCTACTATAGAGACCTTGGGGAAGTGATTTCCCGTCTCTAGATCCCTGACTCCTCAAGTACATGTAAATTCAAGGGCAGAAATGGGTCTCATTAAGAGCAATAATCCAAACTGCCCCAGCTTCTGTTGCCACCTGCCCACATAAGATCCCAGGCCCTTGTGCAGTGCCTCTTGGGCATTTTTAGCATCTCCAGGAGGTGTCCCACACAGATTCACCAATAGATCCCTAAGTGCCAGGTGCCATTGCTGCCCCCAAGTACTACGTTCCTAATCACAGGCGAGGCCACAGTGCCCCTAATGTGCCCAAGCTGTGTGCTGATCTGATCTGCTGAGGAGCCTTCTAGGTTAGAGTCTATCAGAACAGCCCCATGGGGAGTAGCATGTATCATGGAAACAGCTTTTGTCATTGCCTCCCGGAAACAGCTCTCCTAGCTTTTGTCTGAAGCTTCTCTTCTCTCACCAGGCTCAGACTCTGACCATGGAGCCAAGTGGGGTCAGCCACCATACTGCTGTCCACTTCACTCCCATTTCTGCCCCTTCATGGTTATATAAACTCATCAGACAAGCCCAGATCTATGTCTGTGTCTCAGGCTCTTAGGCTCCAGCTGGGATGACCACTCCTTAAAAAATAAAACAACTGGGCCAGCCACACCTACATTGCCTATCACTTAGTTGTGAGAATCAGTTGAGTCTGTGCTTGTGGAAGAATTTCTGAGCTCTAAATGCCACATGGGAGAAAGACTCAGTTTATTTGGACTTCAGCAAGGTATTGTCAGTTTCCAGAGGAGGTTTCGCCTCCTTCCCCTCTGCCTCAGTTCCAATGTTCTCAACCTTGGTCCCATATTAAAGTCACGCAGGTGGCATTGATGCCAAAGCACGGGCAACAAAAGAAAAAAAAATAGATACATTGGACTTCATCAAAATTTAAAACTTTTCTACATAAAAGGGCACTATCAAGAGAACAAAAAGACAATCTACAGAATGAGAGAAAATATTTGCAAATAATATATCTGATAAGGTATCCATATCCAGAATGCATAAAGAATTCCTGCAACTCAACAACAAAAAACAAACAATCCAATTGAAAAATGGGCCAAGAATTCAATAGACATTTTTCTAAAGAAGACTCACAAAGGACTAATCAGCAAGCACGTAAAAAGATGCTCGACATCATTAGTCATTCCGGAAACGCAAATCAAAACCACAATGAGATACCATCTCACAGCCATTAGGAATGGTTATCATAAAAAAAATGGAAAATAAATGTTGGCAAAGGCCATGGAGCATTTGGAATCCTCATGCATTGCTGGTGGGAATATAAAATGGCACAGCTGTTGGGGAAAATATAGAATCACCATATGATTCAGCAGTTCCACTTGCAGGTATACTCAAATTTTAAAAGCAGAAACTAGATGTTTATACAACCCTACCAATAGCAGCATTATTCACAATAGCCAAAACATGGAGACAAGCCAAGTGTCCATCAATGGATGAACAGATAAACAAAATGTGGTATGCATGGAATATTATTCAGCATTTAAAAAAAGGAATTTCTGACACACACTACAAGGTGGATGATCCTTGAGGGCACTATGGGAGTGAAATAAGCTGATCACGAAAGGATACATACTAGACAGTTCCATTTATATCCGATGTATCTAGAATAAGCAAGTTCACAGAGACAGAAAGTAGAAGTTGCCAGGGGCTTGGGGAGAGAAGAATGGGAGGCTATTGTTTAATGGATATAGAGTTTCAGTTCGGGAAGATGAACGTGTCCTGGAGATGGATGGTGGTGACAGTGACGGCTGCACAACAGTAAGAATGTACTTCATGCCACTGAAACGTACGCTTAATAATGGCTGGCCGGGCTCAGTGGCTCATGCCTGTAATCCCAGCACTTTGGGAGGCTGAGGCAGGTGGATCATCTGAGGTCAGGAGTTCGAGACCAGCCTGACCAATATAGTGAAACCCCGTCTCTGCTAAAAACACAAAAATTAGCCGGGAGTGGTGGTGTGTGCCTATATTCCCAGCTACTCAGGAGGCTGAGACAGAAGAATTGCCTGAACCTGGGAGGTGGAGGTTGCAGTGAGCTGAGATCTCACCACTGCACTCTAGCCTGGTGACAGCCAGACTGTCTCAAAAAACAAAAAGAAAAAAAATGACTACAATGGTTAATTTTATGTTATATATATTTTGCCACAATTTTAAAAAGATCACTCAGGAACTTATAAAAATCCCAATACCCAGGCCTAGTTAGACCATTTCAGTCAGAATCTCTGGTGTCAGACCCTGTCATTGGCCTTTTTAAAAAGCTTCCCAGGGGGCCGGGCGCGGTGGCTCACGCTTGCAATCCCAGCACTTTGGGAGGCCGAGGCAGGTGATCACCTGAGGTCAGGAGTTCAAGACCAGCCCGGCCAACATGGTGAAACCCCATCTCTACTAAAAATACAAAAAAAATTAGCCAGGCGTGGTGGCTCATGCCTGTAGTCCCAGCTACTCGGGAGGCTGAGGTATGAGAATTGCTTGAACCCAGGAGGCGGAGGTTGCAGTGAGCTGAGATCACACCACTGCACTCCAGCCTGGGAAACAGAGTGAGACTGGGTCTCAAATAAATAAATAAATAAAAATAAAAATAAATAAAAAGCTTCCCAAGGGATTGTAATACCAGGATTGAGAACCACTAGACTAGATCTTCAAAGCAACAGGCACGCTGAGTGACCAATGGGGTGGTCTATAAAAGGGGAGACACTCTCCTTCCATTCTTTTGACCTCTGACCTCTGCTTCCGGTCCCAGCCCCTCTGCCCACTCCTCTGGTCCCTAAGACCAAATTTAAGGTACTGGAGCACCCAGATCCCTGGCTAAACACCACAGCCCTTTTCCTCACTTCTGGCCAGGAATAGTGCATCGCATTCTTCACGGGTGGTAGAGCCGCATTCTTCGGCTCCAGTGAGAAACAAATGTAAAAGAATCAACAAAATGCACATCAAATTAAATAAACTTGTTTTAATCATTAGCAGAACAAGAGCAAGCAGTACGTGTTGATCACTCCATTTGTGGAGTGAGGGGTGGAGGGAGTATTTATAAATGCTTCGAAGAAAAGTTTCTCCTCTCAGTGGTAAGGTCCTGGATCACTTACTCCCAGCAGCAGCCAAAGCTCCCAAGAGCCATTTATGTGCCGTCTCATTCCAGGAATGTGTGTGGAGCACCTGGTCTGAACTGGCACTGTGCTGGGTACTTGCTGGGAATACGAGATGACCCCAGCTTTCGAGGAGCTAATTGGCTGATGAGTCAAGGCAGGGACATTTGCAGAAAGGAGAAAAATAGAAAGACATAGATTTTCATGACTGAGCTATGGATAATCTGGACACCAAAAAATAAACCTTTGCTTCATTACCTGCCTGATGCCTTTGCCTCCATCCCCATCCTAAAACCAGGGCTGGACTATGGGGTGACACAAGTGGGGATTCCACTTCAAGTGCAAAATTTAAGGGGACCCCAAAAGTCCCTATAGTCAATATAAATAATATTTTAATGCAATTGTTTAAAAATAAAAATTCACATTAAAAGTCCCTGATAGACAACATTTGAAAGTCAGGACCAGAGCCTGCACTTGCAAGAGGTGGCCTCTCCTCCTGCCTCACCCTTATCCTGCCCCTGGTTCCAGTCAAATTCCATTTCTATAAATGGCTCATGGGCTGTAGTTGGTTAATTTGTTTTTTTAGAATATTGCATTAAAATATGATTTATTTTGATCATTTACTTTGAGTTTTTTAGAGATGAGTGCCTTGATTATTTCACCCTAGTCCCAGCCCTGTGACAAAGTATCCTTGAAAACAGAGTTGCCAGTAAAAGACAAGACGCGTGATTAAATTCCAATCTCAGATAAAATACGCCCATGGGATATACTTATACAAGAAGATTATTTGTCTGAAATTCAAATTTAATTGAGTATCATGTTTCTGTTTGCTAAATACGGCAGCCCCGCTTGAGGAGTATCATACTGACTCCCCCAAAGATAAGGTGGTATTCAGTCCCGTAGCAACATACCCCACCCACATACACATGCATTTTACATACCATGAAAACGACACTCCTGTGCGTTAACACACTGTTTCCAAAGGATGTCCCTCCCTTGATCTTCCTACAGCCTCTTGCCTAATACTTTCAGTCACTGAGCCTGACCTCAACTGCCTGGGCCCTCCTCAGCCTCCGTGGGTCACGGTAGGCAGGAAAGATCCACAGGCTGGTTGATGTGAAGTCTTGGATCTCTCAATGCCACCCGGGGCATGTCCAGATCCAGCTAGAGTCTATCGCTTTACCTGGGCCCTCCTGCTTTCAGTATTTATTCCCACTGGGCAAATAAAATTCTGATCAGCCGGGACTCTGGCCATGGAGAGTTATAGGTCAACCTCCTGGGACAACAGGTGTGACTATCAATGCATCAATGGCAAATCAAAAATGGCGGGGGCATTCCTTGCCCCAGGAGAGTGGTAGTGTAAATCTAGCTGGTAGAAGCCAACCTCAGAAAGGTAGATAGAGCCAGAAAGGAGAGGAATGGACCAAAGACGACATTCAGAGGGTCCCCAGGCGCTAGGGCCAGTCCTCAAAGGGAGGATCAAGCAGAACTCCTGCTGCGCAGGGACAGAGAATTGAGGCAAAGAGAGAGAGAGGCAAGACTCGATAGGAGAGGAAGAGCAGAGAGGAGTGGCACTCTGGTGGATGATACGGGGTTACACACTGTCCAAGGAGAGCAGGCACACCCCAGCTGACCTCGGAGAGCAGAACGTCTCTTGCAGCATCCTGCCATGGCCACATAGTGGGGCTTCTAGCTCCCTCTCACCCTGCCCAGTGTTCTCCAAGGGTGGGCTTGCAGCAGGATTACCTGGGATGCTTATTTAACAGCTCCAATTCCTGGCCATTGTCCCAGATTCACTGTGTTAGAAGCTTAGCCACAAGTCTAGGATTCTGCAATTTAAAAGCTTCCTAGGAGGTTCTTGTGCACCCTAAACCCAACCTCAGATGGAAAGCATGCACCCCGAGGGGTAAAGGAAGAGATACTGGCTGGCTTCTATGTAACAGGAAACCTCTCTTCATGGTGGGGCTTCATTTGCTTGAATTTAGAGCCAGGCCCTAGGGTCTGGTGGGCATTCTGAAAAACACACTGGTGGGGGTTATTAGGATGAGAAGAGCAGGCAGAAGCTGTGAGCATGACACACAGCCTTTTTCATACAGAGCTTGAAGAACCTTGTGATAGCCTTCATATCAAAGTGGCATGGTGAATGGAACGAGAATGACTCCGTGCCCAGCAATGTGTGTCCTGCATTGCTTCCTCTTCCTGGGCCCCCTCGAGAGTCCCTGGCAGCAGAGCCAGGGTGGTGGAACTCCACCCTAGATCTCACTCTCTTCCAGAATCTCCTCCATGGTGTTGGCCATGGTGACATCCCCCTCACTGCACTCGGACAGGCTGCTGCCCCGGGGCCAGCGTGCATGGTCCTGTTGGGGCTGGGCGCCCAGCTCCCCCAGACCTCGCATGGCTAGGTGTAGGAGCCGCCCACTGTTAAGCGAGGGCTGCAGCTTCCGAAGCTTCTCAGTGCCATCTCCTTCCGAGAGCTTCTTGGGACATTTTCCCAGGAACCGGAAGTTCTTCCCCAGGACACAGGCTCTGCAGCCTGAGTGGCGGGCTAGCAAGAAGCGGACCCAGTATTTCCGCAGCTCAGCCTTCACCTGCCGGGTGAGACAAGTGAGAGGTTACTGTCTTGGAGTCATTTAGCCATGTGTCCATTTAGCAAATATTAATTGAGTAGCTACTCTGTGCCACCCTTGGGAAATTTACCTTTTAACTGGGGGAGACAAGGAGAAAGAAAGATATATAAACATGTCTGGTGGTAATGACACTGTGAGAGTATTAAGCAGGACAATGTGGTAAAGAAACAAAAACTTAAGATAGGGTGTTCAGGAAAGGACTCTGCCAGGGTGGCATGTGAGCTGAAACCTGCTTGATGGGTGAGGAGCCCCCTGCACGAAGATACAGAAGAAGCAGCAGTGAGCAAAACAGAAGATGGTTTTGCTGTCACGAAGCTTACATAGAATGTAAGCTATGTACATTCTATGTAAGTGGAAATACATAGTGGAGGAGACAGAAATAAATATTTACGCTTGTAGTAGGGCGAGAGGAGGTTGAAAAGGGGTTGGAAACTCTACCAACTCCTAAAGACAGGAGAAAACACCTGTTCTGGCCTCTGCCCCTCCCACTATCAGAACTTTTCCCAGGGAAGCAGAGAGCTGGTTGGGCTATGCAATAATACGAATAACTAAAAGTAATAATAAGCCAGGCTCCATGGCTCATGCCTGTAATCCCAGCACTCTGGGAGGTTGAAGCAGGTGGATCACTTGAGGTCAGGAGTTTGAGACCAGCCTGGCCAACGTGGTGAAACCCCATCTCTACTAAAAATATAAAAATTAGCTGAGCGTGGTGGTGCGCACCTGTAATCCCAGCTGCTCAGGAGACTGAGGCATAAGAATCGCTTGAATCTGGGAGGCAGAGGTTGCAGTGAGCTGGTATCATGTCGCTGCATTCCAGCCTGGGCAACAGGGTGAGACTCTGTCTCAAAAAAATAAAAATAGTTTTTTTTTTTTTTTAAAGTAATCATAGTTCCCAGGCGTTGAGCATTTGCTGTGTGCTCAGCATACCCAGGGGCAAGACTACAAAGCAGGGATGATTGTCGCTCCCATGTTACTGATGAGGAAAGTGAGGCTAAACAAAGTGCAGCGACCCAGCTAACTCACAGAGCTCCTGAGGGTGAACCAAGGCGTGAATCCAGATTTTTGGACTCTGAGGTTCAAGCTTGTTTCCTCTGTCACACTTGAATACTCCTTGCATCTCCAGCAGGGCCAGTGCTGGCTTCTGAACTCCTTTATACCCATCCCGACACCTTTTTTCCTTTTGTCTAAGCTGCCTCCTGCTCTCAGTACCGGAAGTTCACAATACAAATTTGTCCCCACACATGCTGGTCACTGCACATTCCCCCATAGCATCATCCCATCCACAGAAACCTCCAGAGGTAGGTAGGTTTGCAGCCCCAGCCTCACATGAAACCAGGATGGCAACATGGAAATCATACCTCTCCATTGGCAAAACCATACTGCAAGGCCACCAGGAACCCCTGAAACAAAAGGACATGGCATAAAATCTGACTCCGGAGAAGATGTGTCTGAGAGTTACTGGCAACATCCAAAGCCCTGCACAGGTCATAGGAGTCCCCAGAAAAGGCATGCAACTGCATTGTTTACACTAACTAGAATTAGTCATACTGGTTATGTTAACTTGGATTTCCATGGCATCTGTTCTTACTTTGACATCCAGCGCCCCGCCCACCGCAACCACATATCAGCCTAGGTGTTTGCTTAGGGGTTCACAGGTGCACATGGGTCAATGATGATTAAACTCCCAAGACCTCGTGTCATTCATTCAATTATATAAATATTGGGCAAGGTCACTGTTGCATCTCTACTTGGTAATAGTGGGCACTGGCTAATGTTGGTTTATTTGTTTGTTTGAGATGGAGTTTCACTCTTGTCGCCAGGCTGGAGTGCAGTGGCATGATCTCGGCTCGCTGCAACCTCCGCCTCCCGAGTTCAAGCAAATTTCCTGCCTCAGCCTCCCGAGTAGCTGGAATTACAGGCGCATGCCACCACGCCTGACTAATTTTTTGTATCTTTAGTAGAGACGGGGTTTCACCATGTTGGGCAGGCTGGTCTCAAACTCCTGACCTCAGGTGACCTGCCTGCCTTGGCTCCCAAAGTGCAGGGATTACAGGCATGAGCCACTGCGCCTGGCCTTTTTTTTTTTTGCCCGACTTGCATCCTTTCCTTTTGGCCCCTGACCCTCCCTACTCTCTGAGCTTCTGGCAGGACTGTCAGTCATGTGGTTCCCATGTTCCAGGATGACCATCGCCACAATACTCAGCCCAAAATGGGCTGGAATCTAAGGTGCTCCAGTTAATGCTTGTTTCCATTGTCTTTCTCAGGCTCCCACATATCCTGATTTGTCAGATAGTCACTGTGACCACCTACATGTCCTGGCTGTCCCTAACTGATGTAAGGGTCTGTGGAATTTGGGCAGCGTGTCTGATATATTGGAGCTGGATGTGTTTGCAGGGCCCAAGTGCTTGCATGTTTATAGAAAATGCCAGAACTCACAAGGAAAGGATGCATTTCCAACTAAAGACTGAAGGTCCTAATGGCAGGCTGACTCCTCTTATATGTCTTGATGATAATGAAATGTGGCACTGGGGAAGGCTTTTCTGCTCTTCCTTATGTAAGCCTTGTTCAGCGTGTCCGTTCTGGAGCCAGACCAGGATCTCCACACTGGCAATCACGACATCAACCAAATGCTTGGATTCTGCCCATGAATGTGGAATTTCCCTTCTCTTATGCACCTAGATATTCCATGGCTATAGCTTCCATAACAGGGGCATAGTGCTACCAGTTAATCATTTTCACACATGCAGTCTGGTCAGAGGTTCACAGCTGCCCTATGTGGTTGGCGGGACAGGTAATATTTGCCTCTGGGCACATGATATCAGAAGAGCTGGCTTTTAGGGTGCCAGAATTCTCACAAACAAGTTGGCTAAAATAGGATTCCACATGACAAATGTGTCTTTTCACTTCCTCGGGTGCTTGCTTCACAGTTTTAGGAACATCCTAGGGTCTGGTTCTCATTCTAGATTAAGCAAGTGTGAAGGGAGTGGGTCCCACAGAACACATGGCTCTTACTTCATATGTCACTGCTGTTTGGCAGTCTCTCCAAAGCTCCACTGATTGCAGGAGGCTGGTGCAACTCTCTAAGCAGTAGGCTTTTGGAAGAGTAAAGGACCCTCCAAAGCAGCAAGGAAAGGAAGCTGTTAGGGCTGATGCCTGTTCTTGCCAGTTCCCATGGTGGAGTCTCTAAAACGATCCACCAAGTGTAGTTCCCCCAACATCTGCCCACCTGTGCTCTGCCTCTGCCTGGTGGGATGCAGAGAAACACGGCAGGAGTATTCAGAAGGTGGGAGGCCTCTGCCCACACACAAGCCCTCTAAGTGTGTTTTCTGGCTCAGTCCTGGTACAAAACACCCTGCAGAGTCACTTTGATTCCTCACATTCCTCGGCAGTGCAGGGTGATGAGCAGAGCTCTAGCTGGCTTCAGGAACAAATCTTCCATGCTGGTAGCTAGTCTTGAGATGGCCCTGATGGTTCCTCTTCTTTCTGTGGGCTCAGGCTGCTCTTTGCATCAAAAAGTGGACCTAGTTTTCTCTCCCCTCGAATCTACGATGACTTTGTGACTCCTTTTACTGACACAATGTCATAAAAGTGACATTCTGGGAGTTCTATGCCTATGTCTTAAGAGGGCTGGAGGTTTCTACTTCCTCCATCTTAGAACATTTGCTCTTGGGATGTCCTGAGAGTCCAGCTGCCATGCTGTGAGATATCCAAGATACATGCAGAGGCCACATGGAGGAGAACTGAGGCCCCCTGAGCTATATAGTCTTAGCTGAGGTCCTGTCCAACAGCTAGTGTCAATGTCTAGTTATGTGAATGAACCATCTTGGATGTGCCACCCCAGTTGGGCCTTCAGATGTTTGCAGCCCCAGCCGAAAATTACATGTATCAAAAGAACTATCTACCCTGAGCCCAAGCAGCCCAGTCTACTGAATCATTAAAAATATCAAAATGGGGCCGGGTGTGGTGGCTCATGCCTGCAATCCCAGCTACTCGGGAGGCTGAGGCAGGAGAATGGCTTGAACCTGGGAGGTGGAGGTTGCGGTGAGCCGAGGTAGCACCATTGCACTCCAGCCTGGGCAACAAGGGCAAAACTCCATCTCAAAATGATAATGATAATGATAATGATAATAATAATAATAATAATAATAATAATAAAATGGTTACTGTTTTAAGCCATGAAGTTTTGGTGTGGTTTATTATACAGAATCAGATGACCAACACATCCTCCCAAGGCAGAAGAGTCTGATAGGCTAGGATTCTTTCTCAGAAATCTGCCTCACATAGCTCCACATGAATAACTGGTCTTCACCTGGCCTTGGGTGGGTGAGATCAGGTGATCAAGGGCTCACATTGCCCGACCCATGCCTTCTGGAGAAAAAAGGCCACCAAATATTACTACATAACAGCTGCAGAGGTTTTTTTTCCTCTAATTTAGGATTACCTTTTAAAGAAGATTACAGCCAGGAACACAAAAACTTCAAAGTACTAAACCTTATCTTTTGAAATGCCCTAAAAGACTGAAATAAACATGTTTTCATAATGGGAAAAAAATTGCTTATGGATCCTCTGTCTTGGTTCAAAGCCACAAAGAATTCAACTCCAACAGGAGGGAAAAAATATATTGTCCAGCTGCTCATACCACACCTCAGGCTCTGGCTCCTTGGCCTTTGGTGAGCATGTAGTGGGCAGACACATTTTCTCTGCTCTGTGTACAAAATCTCAGCACTTGACCCTGTCTGGTATATTGCTCCAATATATCAGACAGCACTTGACCTTTAAGACTGGTATAGGGAACTTGGTGTCTCCTGGTTCTAATCCTCACAAGGCACCTGAGAGGCACTATAGCATAGTGGTTACAGGCAGGGGCTTAACCTCTGAATAAAAACCTCATCTCTGATACATGTTAGCATGTGAAAGTCCTCTGAGCCTCAGTTCTTTCATCTTTAAAATAGGTATAGTAATTTATCCTTCGTAGGGATATTATGCGAATCCTATGAGGCTGAAAGTGTATCATGTTAAACAGATACTTTCCAGTGTACCATTTTAATTCCTTTGCTAGTATTTTAAATACATTTTTTAAAGTTATTTTCTTAGTGTTTATTTCAGGGATTACAACATGCATCTTAACACAATCTATTTCATATTAACACTAACATAACCCTGGTAAAATATAGAAATGTTCTCGTATATATCTCTATTTACTCATTCTTCTCTTGTGATATTCTTGTCATATATATTAGATCTTTATTATAAACCCAATAATACAACTTATAGTTATTATTTTATACAATCTTGTATTTTTAAAATCAATTATGAGAAAAAAATCTACATATAGCCTTTCAGATTTACCTATGTATCTGCCTTTTCCACTGTTTTTTATTTCTTCATGTGGATTTGAGTTGCTGTCTGTTGTGATTTTCTTCCAGTATGAAGGACTTCCTTTGATACTTCCTGAAAGGGGTGTTTGCCAATAATGATTTCTCTCAGTCTTTGCTTTTATGATAATGTCTTTATTTCACCTTTATCTTGAAACATACTTTTGCTGAATTTAGAATTCTTGATTGATAATTCTTTTCTTTCAGCATTCTGAATATTTTATACCACTGCCTCCTGGCCTCCATTGTTCTGATGAGTAGTCAGCTGTTAATTGTATCATTGGTCCCTATATGTAATGAATCATTTTTCTTTTGTGGCTTTCAATATTTTCTCTTAATTTTTGGCTTTCATCTGTTTGACTGTAATGTTTCTAGGCATGAATCTCTTTGTTTTATGCTTTTTGAAGTTCATCAACCTTCCTGGTTGTGTAGATTAACATTTTTCTTCAAATTTGGGAAGTTTTCCACCATTATTTATCCAAATATTTATTCTACCATTTCTATCTTTACGCTCCTTCTGGGACTTTCCTATGTGTATGTTGGTATGCTTGATGGCATTCCATCAGTCTCTGAAGCTCTGTTATTTTTCTTCATTCTTTTTTCTTTCTTTTTCACAGACCAGATAATCTCATTGACCTATCTTCAAGCTCATGGTTATTTATTCTGCAATCTCAAATCTAAGCTTTCCTAATAAAATTTTCATATCAGTTACTGTAGTTTTCAACTCCAGAATTTCTATTTGGTTCTTATTTTATAATTGTTCTCTATTGAATTGAGATAATTGAATTCCTTTAATTATTTCAACTTTTTCTTTAAATCTTTGAACATGTTTCTAATAGTTTCTTTGAAGTCTTTGTCTGATAAGTCCAACAGCTGGACATCCCCCACCCTACCCAGAAAGTTTCTAATGACAGCTTTTTTTTTTTTGTCCTGAGTATGGGTCACACTTTTCTGTTTCTTTGCAGATCTCATATTTTTTTGTACAAAACTGGAAGTTTTAGATAATATATTGTAACAACTCAGGATTCTGATTCTTGAGTCCCCATCCCTGGAGTGGTGGTGGTTGTTTGTTTAGAAAATTGTCTGGACTACTAGTTCTGTGGAATCTGTCTCTGCTGTGGTATACAGCCTGTGATGTCTCTGCTCATTTTAAAAATTTTGGTTTTTATTTTTAAATCTGGTCTTCTGATGCTGTTTCCAATAGCATAATGATCAGCCAATGATTGATCTGAAGTTGTTTTCAAACACCTCAAGCCCATAAGGCTTCCATACCCTTTGCCAGTGGATCCATATGTCACTTGGGCAACACATTCAAAGTTCAGTTTAAAGCCTTCCCTGTCTTTTACTTTCCACCAGACCCCCTCATGTTTCCTCTATATGTGTGCAGAAACTCATATTCAGCCAGAAATGTGTGAATGTCCTTTCTGGTCCTTCTTGAGTGTGTATGCAACCTTATGCATGTACACAACCTTCCAGTCAACCTGAGAAGTATGTGGGGGCTTGTCAAGGCCCACTGTGGCTGTCTCATTCCCCAAATCTTCCTGTTAAATTTCTGGCTAGCCCATCACTATGTTTTTTCACCCCAGATAGAATGACAACTTCAGGCTGTAACACTGTCCTTCCCTGTTCCTTTGTCACCAAGACGACTACTGTATCTGGCAATGCCCAAGGATGAGAGCTTTTTCTGCTCTTTGATCCAAATCAAGTCAGCCTCCCTCCTCAGTGAAGCTGCTAGTTTTTGCTAGAATTTCCTCACTGATGGAGCAGGGATTAGAGAACAAAAGCAGTCCCTGACAAAAATAACATAGACTCCCACTGTTATTACTGAGTTTCAGTAATTTTTCTTGAATTAATCCTTCTCATTTCTTTCTTTTTTTTTTTTTAAGTTAATTTCTAGGGTCCCAAAATGGTTGCTATTGACAATTGTCCAATTTTATCATTTCTTTTTGGGGAGAAGTTTTGTAGATCCTCTCTTTTTCATCTCAGAAGTCCTGCCCCCACACCAACATTTAAAGATGATTCATTTTCAGATGACTACTCTATGAAGACCTGGGCCGCTGTGCTGTTAGTGGTAATCTGTTGCATTAGTGGCCTTCACTAATGAGCTGCCCCTCCCAGCATTCATGCCTTTGGGCAGTGCTCTACCCTTTCAATCTAGGCTGGGTCTGTGTCTTGCTTTAAATGACAGAATGCAGCGGAAGCATCACTGTGCCAGTTCCAGGCATAGGCATTTAAAAGGCCTGGCAGCTCCTTCTTTTATACCCTTGGGAGCCCTGAACTGCCCTATCCTGTGGAGACACCACAAGGAGAAAACACATGGAATGCCTAAGGAATGTCATGGACACTGAGAAATGAGGCCTCAGAAATTTGACCCAAATAAAACTAGCCTCAGCTATTTGAGCCATCCAACTTAGGCACCAGTCATGTGAGTGAAGAAGACATCTTGGTAGTTCCAGCCCCAGTAGGCATCACGGAAGCAAAGGTTAGCCATCCCTACTAGGTCCTACCTAGATTCCTAACTCCCAGAATCATGAAAAATAATTTTTAAAATTGCAATCCTAAGACACTAAGAAATAGATAATAACTTAAGCAATAGATTACCAAAATAAATCCAGGTAACAACCACAGCTGGCCCCTTGTTCCTAGTTTCAACTCCCACACATCTGTCAAGGTTCAATAGCCTCCTGGTCTGAACTCATTAGTCCCTGCCCAATTTTTGTTGCATTCTGTGTACATGTCACCTGAAGCACAGACAATGCTCACTTTGCACAATGCTCTGCAGAGAACCCAGCAAAAATAGGCACTTAATAAAAGGCTTCACATTGACACTCATAGTTAATATGATCATGAGTCACACCAACTATTACCACCCAGGAAAGAGACCATTTCCCCCTTAGTCACTGAATCATGCTGGCAGGATCAACGCAATACTTCCCCATCTGCATGCCCTTCTAATGCCAAGGGCCCTTACTGATAAAGGCTGCTGATGCTACAATTCTATTTTCAACCACAGGCTCCTTAATTCTGAGCCTGTTTCAGCCACATGCATTTTGTTTTCTCCAAAGTCAAGGCATCTTGGTTCAGATTTCTACTTACATGAAAGGAGCTCAGTGTCAACTGAATGAAAAGTCGTATAAGTTTTGCAAATCCTTCAACTTGATCATCAGTGATGAAAGAGAAGAGGATCTCATGAACGCCCAATAAAGGAATGAGGACCAGTGTTGATTTTGCCAATCTGTAAATGACAACCAAATAACAGTCATGAACAGGCAACATTTCCTGCTCTTCCATGCCATGACTTTGTTGCAGCTCTTACCCTATTGATAGTTGTTTCCCAGATGGTCTCCTTGACTACAACATTTAATGCTTCATGGCCATCGTGGTCTTGTTTACTGTTGTGTTCCTACACTTGATGCATGGGGGATGCTCAGAAAACATGAATTGAATGAACAAATGCATGAATTCCCCTGTATAGATTGTCCTATGTCTGTAGCTCTTAATGTTTTGCCTGATGGATAGATTTCCATGCAAGTGACTCCCACCCTGGGACACTCCACCCCTACCAGGTTTGTTAAATTTCCCATCACCTGGCTAGCAGTTTCATCTATCTCTTTCTTTACTCAGGACTTTCAACATCAGTATTTCCAGTGTTACCATGAGAAGGGAGAGAAAATGAGTTGCCCAGGGTCACACAGACACTAAGTAGTAAACCTCGGGCTGGATGTGGGGGCATCTGACCTGCAGTTCTGACCTGCAGACTCCTTTCTGGACTTTGCTGTCAGCCCTCATGTTGCCCCTTAACCCTGGTGATAGTGAGGAACGCAGGAAATGAAAAACTGATCCTCCTCATAAAAAGTGCGGTGTGGAGGTTCACTGTTGTATATAGTCTACACAAAAAAGACAAACATTCCTTGTGCCACCCACGTGTAAAGTGCACAGCTGGGGCCCAAATGCTGCATACTGGTGGTTCCCAAATGTGGCTGACTATTAAAATTCCTCACAGAGCTCTTAAAATATATACATATAGTTTCCTGGGCCTCAGTGTAAACTCCCTGAATCCACACCTCTGGAGGTTGGGTCCCAGGAAGTTAATTTTTTTTAAGAGACAGGGTCTCCCTCTGTCACCCATGCTGGAGTACAGTAGCATGATTCTAGCTCACTGCAGCCTTGAACTCCTGGGCTCAAGCAATCCTCCTGCTTCGGACTCCAGAGAAGCTGGGACTATAGGTGTGCACCACTGTGCCTGGATAATTATTTTATTTTATTTTATAGAGAGGGGATCTTATGTTGTTGCCCAGGCTGGTCTCAAACTCGCAGCCTCAAGTGATAATACTACTCCTGCCTCAGTCTCCCAAAGTGTTGGGATTACAGGTGCAAACCGCTGCACCTGGCCAGATGTGGACTTTTTAAGGAACTCCTCACAGATCCTGAGAAGTAGACAGGTTTGAAAATAACTGCCCTTTACTGTTGAGCTGCTTTTTAATTTAAAACTAACTACATTAGCAGAGATGATTCATATTCGGGGTACGAACAAAGCTACTGTCTTATCCACATTGGGAAAGAGGAGCGTAATTGTAATGATTTTTTTTTAGCTTAGGTCACTTCTTGTAAAGGGGCCAGACTAGGAGGAACTTCCCCTCAGATCCCATGGAATTAAAGGTGTAGAAAACCAGGGTGGCATTCGCAGTTCATGGGGGAGTTTCTTAAGGAAGGTTTCACTCTATCCGAGAGCAAGAGCTTACTATGAATCCTGTGTCTGCAAGGGCCATTCAGATGCAATGTTACCAATGAAACAAACAACCTCACCTTTGTGCCCCCAAAGGATCTAAAGCCAAGAAGAGGGGTGCAGGAGCCACCAGGATGGAGGGACTCCACCTGGCCATGTGACTGTGTGAACCAGAGCCTTGACTGTCAGGAGAGGCTGATGAGCAGAGAGATGGAATCATGGGCCTTGGCTGTGTGGTTCTTTGAGCTGAGCTCAGATCGACTCCCACTCCAACACCCACCCCTACAGAAGTCATTTCGCTAGGCAACATTAATATGCTCCCCATGAGAGAACATTTCAAGGGTTTTGTATTTCCAGGAGTGTTTTTAAAGCCCTCTGACCCAGAGGTTACAAAGTGGTGACCATGGAGAGTAACTGACCTGCAGACAACTTTTGCTTAGGCCACGGATCAATTTTTGTTATTGGAGTCATCTTTAAATAATAATATTTCTAGAAAAAGTGTCCAGGTTTCTGGCTTCTTTTGAAAAATGAGGAGATCTGGCAACATTGGACTCAAATTCTTGCATAGCAATCGTTGGTTACAGCCGGGCAATGGCTGTCCCTTTAGAGGGAAGCTGTGACCTCCAGCCCCCACCCGGCTTATGCTACTCAATTGTGTTACTTGCTTGGCCCTTGTAAGAGTCTGAATTTGTGACCCTTGCTCTGATCTGGGTTTTCATGATACAGACTTATATGCCTAAAAGCAGACTTGTGTCTTATCATCAGCTTATTCTGATGCCGTGTTATGATGTTACGGTTTTTAAAATAAACTTTCAATTTTGGAATGATTTTAGATTTACAGAAAATTAGCAAAGGCAGTACAGAGAGTTCCCATGTCTATTCACTCAGTTTCCCCTAATGTTAACATACTACATTACCATGCCCGTTTGTCAAAACTAAGAAACCAACACGGTATATTATTAGGAACTAAAGTTCAGGGTTTATGTGGATTTCCCACTAATGTCCTTTTCCTGTTCCCTGATCCCACATTTCGTTTCATACAGAATGATCTATAAAGAATAACAATTTTTAATAAGGTTTTGCGCCACTCGCCCTTCTGGATGGAGACATGAAGGGATTGTCTACCCTTCACCTTATTCTAACTTCTCCTTAGACGAAGTACTATTTATGTCCCTGTCCAGATGAAAATCCATAAATAGCAATAGCAGTTTACTCTTACAGACTGTGTTTATGCTCATTTTCATCCATAACCTTTTGTTTATTTAAATGGTTCCATTTATTGCAATCATTTAACTATCCAACAAATATTTATTGAGCATCTGCTTATGGCACATGAGTGAATGTAGTGGGAAAGAAGGAGCTGTAGTCAAAGGCAGCAGGACACAGGAAGAGTATCTGGGCCTGAGTTCAAATTTCAGTGTTGCCAATTATTAGTGCTATGACTGTGGGCAAATTATTTAACCTCTCTATCTGTTAGTTTCCTCATCTGTAAAAGGAGGATTATAATAGTAATAGCATCTACCTGACAGGGCTGTCATAAGGATTAAACAAATAACATGGGGTAAACCCTCAGAATAAATGGTATCTGACACATGATAAATGATCAATACATTTTAGTTATTAATATTTTTAAAGAAGCCATCCCTGCCTTTTGGTTGCTTATACTTTCAATATTTTCTTATCAATTTTACTTGAATTTGTAACATTTTTAGTCTTTGGTTGCTGATGGGGTTCAGAACATGGTACTCCAAAATATGGCACCTTGACATACTGAGTATTTTAAGCTGAAAGAATTTGAGAAAACCACGGAAGCAGGAAGGTCTCTCTGAACTCCCACCCTTCTCCCCTTATTTCATAAGTTTTATATGACGGTCATGAAACCTAGAAAGGATTTTCTGGCCTTCTCCTGAAGCGGATCACAAGACCCTCACGTGAGAAGTGTAGGAAAGGAACGTCCTTATTTCTGAAGACACAATGACACAGGAATCTGTACAAACAGGCCTTGCTAAATTTCCCCCAGTTTATGACCATTAGATCTCCTTTGTTCAATCATACTTTCCCCACGACTGTCCACTTTGCATCAAACCTAGCATAAAAATACACAAGTTTGACAATTTCTTTGGGTCTTCCTTTCTTTATGAAGACTCCTACGTCATATAAAAATTATGAAATAAACTTGCATGCTTTTTCTTTTGTTAATCTGTCTTTGTCTAATTTTTAGACCCAGCCAGGGACCCTAAGAGGGTTGAGGAAAAGCTTTTGTTTCCTACATTGCCTATCAGAAAGTCCTTTCAGAAAGAACTGGGGTTTAGCATGTTAAGAAATGCTTGTCGGGCCAGGCGCAGTGGCTCACACCTATAATCCCAGCACCTTGGGAGGCCGAGGTGGGCGAATCACCTGAAGTTGGGGGTTCAAGACCACCCTGACCAACATGGAGAAACTCCATCTCTACTAAAAATACAAAATTAGCTGGGCGTGGTGGCTCATGCCTGTAATCCCAACTACTTCAGAGGCTGGGGCAGGAGAATCGCTTAAACCTGGGAAACAGAGGTTACGCTGAGCCAAGATCGTGCCATTGCATTCCAGCATGGGCAACAAGAGTGAAACTCCGTCTCAAAAAAAAAAAAAAAAAAAAAAAAATGAAATGCTTCTCTTTTATAAATGAATCAAGAGCTCTGCCCAGGTGCATCCCATGGAGAGTTAAGGCCCTTTATCTAGGGGAAGAGAGCTGCCTCTGAGCTGGGAACCACGAAGAACAGAGAATTCCAGCTGAGCTGAGGGTCTGCTGAACTCTGTCCGCATTCCTAGGGCATTGCTTACCCTGTTTATAGCCTCAAAGTTCCTCCTTCACACTTGGCTCAGTTCTCTTTCTCCAAGCCAGACAGATGGACCATTTTTTATTTCCTTGGCTTGACAGTGGAAGCCCAGGGACAAGGGCTAAGACTACAGAAGGTTCTCTAGCTCCTAGCAACTTGCCTCATTGGCAGGGCCTAAATGTGTTTAATTTAAACTTTCCTAAAATATAATCCTGGAGGGAGGCCAGATCACGGTTACATTCTAAAAGTTCTCAAAATCTTCAAGAGTTGGAGGCAGCCTATACCTACAAGAGTTTCGATAAAATATGCTGGGCCCTGTCACCTCCTCCTTCTTATCCCATCAGAAGTCTTTAAGAGAAAACAAACATGGAAGGGGATGAGGAAGAGGAACAACTTTCCGACATGGAAGAGGGCAGTGTGAGCTGAGGAGCTGAGGGGTGCCAATGCCCCACTGGGGTTACAGTAAAGAACCCTCTCTCAGAACTTGAAAATGAGAGAATTAGCGATGCTTTCTAAGAGCACAATGGGCAAGTGAGTTCATAGATGCTGTAGGATTTACCAGCCCAGGGAGTTAAATAAGGTGGTTTAGGTGTGTCCTGAGAGATAGGTCCCTGCCTTTTTGCTAATGAATAAGCATTAGCTAATCAACTCTATTGCACTCTACACAAAGAACAAGTAAACAGAATGGTGGCCAACGAAAATGGCAGGGAAACCACAAAGGGAGGACGTTCTCAGTACCTATCCCACTCTAGTGTGTGGAGGGCACACTGGATCTGGAGAATGAGTCTCCTTCTCAACAGGTAGGTGGTGCTGTGGGCAGATGGTGATTTTTCAGGCTACCCTCAGGATCCTTCAACAGCAAGACTCTGCTTTGTGACGTGATCACCAGTAACGTTCTTTGGATTCCTGGATCTTCTGCTATTGTGGATTAGGAAATTTTGGGAGGCGCGTGGGCACAAGAAAGGAATGCTCTACCCCATCCCCACCTTCCACAGATGTTAAAAATGAACAATGTTCTAGTTTATATACATTGTGAGCTCAGCTGGGGTCAGCCAGCCTCCCAAAGTCTCAGCCACTGAAGAATATAGATGGATTCCCTGTACCATACCCAGGTGGTGGCAAACTCACCAAAGTGAGGCATCTCACCATGGAAGGACTTTGGGAAGACACACACCCAGGTACCTCTTTTATTATTATTATTATTAAAGAAAAAGGGTCTCACTCTGGCTCAGGCTGGTCTAGAACTCCTGGCCTCATGTGATCCCTTCCCCTTAGGCTCCCAAAGTGCTGGGATTACAGGCATGAACCACTGCACCCAGCCCCAAGTTATTCTTCTTTTTGAGCTTTTTATGTGAACAAGGGCAGGGGAGAGGAAAAAAGGAATTTCCAGACAGACTGCATATGTCAGGCAGGGTTACTCTTTCTCCCCACAAAGGAGTCACCCTGGATCATCACTCAGCCATGAGGGTCTCCCCAGTATCTTGATTTACTCTTTCCCAGACCAATGGCTCCTGGTGGGTATGCACCCTCCCGGGCTATGCCAGGCAATCTATTTGATATTGGAAGAAAATATTATAATAGAGGATAATAGACATTGTATATATATTAATTTTTATCTATCCTCTTAAATTTTCTATTTTTTGGTCTATCTTATAATACATATATTAGCTCATGAGACCATGCATATACCTGAGGAGGGACATGCTCAGAATTTCTTTTCTTTTCTTTTTTTTTTTTTTATTGAGATGGAGTCTTGCTCTGTCGCCCAGGCTGGAGTGCAGTGGCGCAATCGCGGCTCACTGCAAGCTCTGCCTCCCGGGTTCACGCCATTCCCCTGCCTCAGCCTCCCGAGTAGCTGGGACTACAGGCGCCCGCCACCACGCCCGGCTAATTTTTTGTATTTTTAGTAGAGACGGGGTTTCACCGTGGTCTCGATCTCCTGACCTCGTGATCTGCCCGCCTCGGCCTCCCAAAGTGCTGGGATTACAAGCGTGAGCTACCGTGTGCGGCCTAGAATTTCTTTACTGACAGAGATGCGCGATCAGAAAAGTTTGAAAACCACTACCTTGGATAACTCTAGAGGGGACTCTGGAAAAGAGAATATTGAGGCTGCATGACATTTGTAATGGCCCGACCAGAATATTCCACTGAGAACGTCCTCCCTCTGTGGTTTCCCTGCCATTTTCGTTGGCCACCTTTCTGTTTACTTGTTCTTTGTGTAGAGTGCAATAGAGTTGATTAACTAATGCTTATTCATTAGCATGTGTTCTTTCACTGGAACATCTGGCCCAGCAGTCCTCCACACTGGCTGTGTATCAGAATCTCCTGGGAGACTCTGTATCAGGGGTGTCCAACCTTTTGGCTTCCCTGGGCCACGTTGGAAGAAGAAGGGTTGTCCCGGGCCCCACATAAAATAAACTAACACTAACAACAGCTGGTGAGCTAAAAAAAAAAAAAAAAAAAAAAGGTCCATGCATAGTTTTTGTGATATCCGCCACCACAGATAAGCAAAAATGTCCTTGCATTCAAAGAGTTGGACACGGCTGCTCTGTGAGGTTCTATCCCACACTTATGGAGCCAGAATACCCAGTGGTAGGGCTCACAGGGCTGCACTTCTGGCCGGCTCTCCGGGGATACTGATGAGCAGCTATGACGAAAACTATTTAGGGGTTGCTGTGGGTCTTGGGCATGGGGAAGGTGCCAGTGGCCCGTGGTAGGCTTTGGGGGCACAAAGCAGCAGTGTGTCAGCTCTGAGTCCCTTTGGGGTCAACTGCACCATTTCTGTGTCCTGGAAACACTAGCCTCTGTCCAGTTTCTGGGGCACCCTGGTTTTCCTGGCACCTGTTTATTGAGAGAACTCTCCTCCCTGAGTGCACCCAGCAGGGTGGACTAGAGCAGGCCTTGAAGCTCCACCCTCAGAGTGGTGAGAGAGGCTAAGCCTTTGGGAAGGGGGCCAAAGAGACGGCTTGGCCACTTGGAGCCTCGACTGGAGGCGCCAAGAGAGACAGCGTGGCTCCCTGGAGCCCAGGCCAGGCCAGCTCCCCGGGGCTACGGGTTTCTTGGAAAATGTTTGGACCAAAGCTCCAACTAGCAACTCTAGTATGTCTGCCCATTATTGAACCCGGTATGTTTACCCTTCTAGACCTCCTGGAGGGAGGATAGAGTGGCCACCCATATTTATAACCATATCTACAGCCTCCTCGAATCCCCATACTAAGCAGGAGATGAGTCTGCAGTGACACTCCCATTTTCACACACCACAAAGCAGGCCAAGGGGGCGAAGGCACTTGCCTAAGGCCAGTAGGCAAGTCTAGAGTCGTGGCCAGCTCCCTCCGTTCCACCTCCTGCTCCATGCCAACGTCCTAGTCCTTAGCAAAGTAGAATGCATGCTCCTCAGATGCAGGGTCTACATCGTGTCCACTGTTTTTTGTTTGTTTGTTTGTTTTTGAGATGGAGTTTTGCTCTTGTCGCCCAGGCCGGAGTACAATGGCTCAATCTTGGCTCACTGCAACCTCTGCCTCCCGGATTCAAGTGATTCTCCTGCCTCAGCCTACTGAGTAGCTGGAATTACAGGCGCACACCACCACACCCAGCTAATTTTTGTATTTTTAATAGAGACAGGGTTTTGCCATGTTGGCCAGGCTAGTCTCGAACTCCTGACCTCAGGTGATCTGCCTGCCTTGGCCTCCCAAAGTGCTGGGATTACAGGTGTGAGTCACTGTGCCCGGCCTCATGTCCACCTTTTATTCCAAGCACAGTACCAGGTACATTGTAGGCATCTATTAAATATTTGTCAGATAAAAGGAAAAACTCCCTTCCCAGCACCTGGGTCAGGCCTTATAAAGGGGCGAGAAACAGGGCTAGGGCCATCTTCACGCATGCCCACCTCCTCTGGCCTCCTGTGTGGACTGGAATTCCTACTCTTAGAGCTACTCTGTGGGTTAAAACACTCCCATTCCAGAACCCTGCTGAATGCATATACCACATAGAATGCAAAGAATAGGCCAGGTATAGTGGCTCATGCCTGTAATCCCAGCACTTTAGGAGGCCAAGGCCGGTGGATCATGAGGTCAGGAGTTCGAGATCAGCCTGGCCAACATGGTGAAACCCCATCTCTACTAAAAATACAAAAATTAGCGGACGTGGTGGCAGGTGCCTGTAATCTCAGCTACTCAGGAGGCTGAGGCACAAGAATGGCTTGAACCTGGGAGATGGAGGTTGCAGCGAGCCGAGATCAGATCATGCCATTGTACTCCAGCCTGGGCGACAAGAGCAAGACTCTTGTCTTGTCAAAAAAAAAAAAAAAAAAAAAAAAAGAAAGAAAGTAAAGAATAACTACAAAAAGAGGGAGGAAACCTTTTATCTCTCATTCATTCATTCATTTGCTTTTACAATAATGCAGATCTAATAAATACCTATGATCTGACTTATTATGAATGAGGACTGCTGTCATCTCAGAAAGAGGAAGGTGAGATGCAGCAACGACAAGTCACAAATAAAGGATGCCTGTGGAAGGATGTCTTTCCTTAGACCCTAAAAGTTTGTGGTCTCATTTCTCAAGGTCTCAAAAACGCCCAAATAATCTCTTCTCTTCAAATCCTTCCCCAAGGAAGGCAACTGCCAAACTTCTATTCAAACAAGACTGTCCTTTTCCCACAACCACCCATTCTTAGAAGCTTTTTGTTTTTGTTTTTGTTTTTGAGACAGGGTCTCACTCTGTCACCCAGGCTGGAGTGCAGTGGCACAATCATGGCTCACTGCAGCCTCGACCTTCTGGGGTCAGGCAATCCCCTCACCCTAGCCTGGGACTACAGGCATGCACCACGCCTGGCTAACTTTTGTATTTTTGGTAGAAACAGGGTTTCACCATGTTGCCCAGGCTGCTCTCAAACTCATGGCCTCAAGCAATCCTCTTGCCCCAGCCTCCCTAAGTCCTGGGATTATAGGTCTGAGACATCACTCCTGGCCTCTCGGGGGTATTTTAACAGTTTTCTGCTGGGGGATGGGAATGCCCTTGACTACTCACCATTTGCTTCATCATCATAGAAGGTCATCACTGTTGACAAAAGCCTCACTTGGTCCTATAGCACCTTTCCAGAACTGCTCTTTCTGATACCCTGGCCTTAGGAGATAAATGTCCTTTCCAAGACATTAGGCAGAAAAGCCAGAGGATTTACAATAACCTTGGACGGCTGGGGACCAACCTTATGCCACTCACCTGTATTTATAATCTCTGAAGCACATTTGATGAGCTTTGAGCTTAGAAATGAGAAGCTTGAGAATTTTCAGGAAGATGAAGAAATTGACCTTGAAAAAAAGAGCAGAGTTGGGTAAGTAAGTGATGAACTCCACATAGCTATGAATTTCAAGGTCAGGCTGGGCTTGGCCATCAGTTCCATCAGTTCAATGTGAACCAGGGACAATTTAGCAGTTAGCTGGCCAGGTAGTAAATGCTTAGCTGTGATCTCCACTGTCCCAAAGGCCATCTGAATCGCCACTGTCCCAAAGGACTTAGTACTTAGCACCATGCCAGGCTTTGGGCTAAGAATGGTCCAGGCATTCTTTTAGCTAATTTTTATGACACCCCCCCGCAAGGTAGCCACAACTATTTTTATCCTCATAATACAATGAGAAAACAGAGGCACAGAGAAGTAAGTGTAATTCCCAGGTTGCACGGCTAGTCAGTGATTGAGCCTGTAATTAGACCCAGATGCATTGGATTATAACCCTCCCTTCACTTAAACAGAACGCTATTCTGCCTCTCTTCTGTAAAGAACTCCATCCCTATTGGTGTCTAACTTGAGATCCTGTAGCTGCTATGGAATTCACGGACAGCATGTGCTCTCTACTCCCCAGAATACATTCCATGACTGTCATGGACTGGGAAAATCCAGCCCTCCATCGTCAGCCTTTAAAGAGATTTAAAAATATGCCTGCAAATTCCTTGGCCCTACTCCCTTCAAAAGGTAGAGCCTAATCCCCCTTATTCCCCTCTTGAAGTGAGCTAGATTTAGTTACTTGCACTTAACGAAAAGAATATGGTGTAATAGAAGTGGTGTTATGTGACTTCTGGGCTAGGTCCTCAAAAGGATGGCTGGCTTCCACCAAGCTATCTCTCTCTCTCTCTCTCTCTCTCTTTCTCTCTCTCTCTCTCTTAGGTTTCTCACTCCAGGGGAAGTCAGCCACCATTTTGTGAAGACACTCAGGCAGCCTATTGGGAGACCCACATGGGGTAACTGAGTTCTCAGGCCCAAAACCAGCAACACTCACCACCAGCTACGTGTGTGCACCACCTTAGGAGCTGATCCTCCAGCCCCAGCCAAGCCTTCAGATGGCTGCAGCCCTGGCTGACGTCTCGGCTGCAGCCTCAGGAGAGATCAAGAGCCCCCTGGAAGTGGTGAAAAGCAAGTGGCTGGGTTTGGGTAGAGCTTGGCGAATGAGAACCGGGTTTGTGAGAAGTGAGACTGGAGAGGGAGGGAGGGTGGGTCAGTTTTTGTAGGGTCTTTCACAGCTGTGCTAGGTAAGGAGTTTGGATTTTCTTCTGAAAGCAATGAAGAGCCGGTGATAGATTTTAAGCAGGGAAGTGACCTGATCAGATTTGTACCTCTGCATTTCAGAAAGATAATTTCAGTGGCAGTGTGGAGAATGGATTGGGTGAGGGTAAGGCTGGAGGAGGGGAGATCACTTGGGAAGTAGTTTCAGAGTTCCTGGGGGACGGTGATGGAGAAGAGAACTCAGCAGCAGTCCTGGTGCTTCCATGATGGAGAGGAAGGGATCAATTTGAAATGATGAAGAAGTACGAGTCACATGATCTGTGTTATTGATTGGATGTGAGGGCATGACCCTGACGTTTTGTGGTAGATCTCAAATGTGCAGTACTGCCATTCGCCAATAAAGGGATCACGTGGGGAAGGAAGAGCATTGGGTGGGAAGTAGAGGGTGGATGAGGACTCCAGTAGTTTTGAACACAAGAGATGTTCCAAGGCAGTTAGCTATTTATGTCTGAATCTCAGCAGAGAGTCCCAGCCAGAGCATGAAGCCACTGGAATAGACAAGATTATCCAGGGAGACTGTGTAGCTGGGAGAGAAAGAGGGTTAAGAGAATTGCCTCGTAGTGAAGGGAAAGATAGAGGAAGTGGAGAGAGCAAAGGTGATGAAGAAAGAGTAGCTAGGGAGGTTAGAATAAACCACACAGAAGGGGCATCCTGGAAGCCCCCGAAAGGATGAATTTTAAGAAGATTTAAATGCTACATAGAACTTAAGCAAAATAAGACTGCATTTAGCAACAAGGAGCTCACTAAGAGAAGCTGCAATGCAGAGGTGGGATCACAAGCTGGATTCCAGAGTTTGGTTTTGTGGATGAAACGTGAAGAGGAGGGACAGCATAGACAACATTAAAGAGGCTTGGCTGTGAAGGGAAGCAGGGCATTCAAATATTAGTTGACAAGGGATACACAATGAGATAATGTCTCCTCGGTTTTATTTGCGAGGCTGGAAGAGGTTTTTGGTTGCAACTGTTTTTAAGATTAAAAAGACCACGTGGGGTGCAGTGGCTCACACCTGTAATCCCAGCACTTTGGGAGGCTGAGGTGGGTGGATCACGAGGTCAAGAGTTCGAGACCAGCCTGGTCAACATAGTGAAACCTCATCTCTACTAAAAATACAAAAATTAGCCAGGCATGGTGGTGGCGTGCCTGTAGTCCCAGCTACTCAGGAGGCTGAGGCAGGAGAATCGCTTGAACCTGGGAGGTGGAGGTTGTGGGTGAGCCGAGATCGTGCCACTGCACTCCAGCCTGGGCAACAGAGCGAGACTCCATCTCAAAAAAAAAAATTAAAAAGACCTAAAAATGGCTTTATGCAATATAGAAAGAACTGACAGAAAGGGTGATCAGGCAGCAATTAATAGAACAAAATCTCTACAGACATTGAGTCAGCACAGTACTAATGTCCCTACCTAGAAATAAAATCCTTTAGCTACATATTGAAATGCAAGCTGTTGAATTCAATATATGTCTGTTATTATTTGCTTTTATCGTCCTCAGGAGAATCAATGCTCAATGCTAAAAGGCTAGAGTTTCAGGCAAGAAGCGAATCCTGAAGCCAGCAGGAATGATGGAGGTTCCCAGCCAAAGAATATTTAGGAACAGAAAATTTAAATACAAGCTAAATGTAACCAAGTAATGTATTTCTTTTAATGGGATATCTGCCTCTCATCATAAAGAGAAAACGTTGTGTCCTTGGCTTAGTGATTTGTTGAACATAGGCATTTTTCTTACAAAGCAAGCTTAACAACAGAAAGGCATTTATTTCAGCAAATTAATTTCAATCAGGACTGTCTCCTAGGCAATGAAGGGTTATAATGGGAAGCATGTTGATTCACTCTTCTCTGTGTCTTCCAGAGACCAGACATGAGAAAATGGGCATCAACCCATAGAACATATGAAGGAGGCACTTCCTCACTGCCACAGGATGAAACCCTAGCTGGGGGGTACCATGAAGCCTCTGCTCATCTGGGCTTCCAAGAAGACAAGAGTCAGCAGGTACTTTTGGATGGTGCTGTTCTTCATTTGCACACAAGCAGGAAAGGGGCTGAGTGAGGGCGTTTTCCAAGAACCCAGCCAACTCCTCTAGGATTCTGTGACCAGATGGGGGTGGGCACTAAGGACCCCAAATATATAAGGATCTCTTCCAGATTCTGGAAAATACAGATGCATTCTCAGATGTGACATTCTTGGTGACACTTTCTTGCTGCCCCAGCTTCTGTGCACAGATCTGGGCCTACAAGTTGGCAGAGGTGATTGCTGGTATAGCGGGAGCTCAGGGGTAGGCCTCATCTACCCCTAAACTCTTCCATCTACCGCCAAACCCCTCCTCCTCTGGCCCACTGTGTGGACTAAAATGCTTATCCTGTAGAGCTACTCTTGTGAGTCAAAACACTCTTTCCCCAAGAGCCCTGCTGAAAGGCGCACATCCCACTGAAGCTAAGGAATCACTGGGAGAGAAGGAAGGAAGCCCCTTCTTCATTCATTCATTCATTCATTCATTTTTGCAACAATGAAGACTTCAGTAATTACCTAGGATCTGGCTTATTATCACCATTTAAAGCAGAAGATGGGGTGTAGCAAAGCTAAGTTTTGATGGAGTGGGAAAACCCAGAGTACAGGGAGAGTCACACTTTAAGTCTTTAGAAGAGGAGAGCACAGGAGTGAGGAAATGTCTTGGGAAGCCTGAAGCCACAGAAAGCCCCTGGGTTCCTGGTGGGGCAGAGGACCTAAAGAGGGACAAGGCCAGTGAAGACAAATTTTACCAGTGTATCAGCTTTGCCAAGTTCTGAGGCTATCACAGAAGATTCAACAATAGCAAATGCAGGCTTTAGACTTTGTGACTTCATAAAGTCAGCAGATGGTTCATTCAATTTGTTAGCTCAAAACAGCCATTTCACTGGGTCTGTTAACTGCAGGGAGCAGGGTATGGATAGAATGACCTTGCGTAATGTAATCATTGTGTAAGGCTGTCCTTGAGCAGGACTAATCAAGGCTTTACCAATATTCTACTGAGGGCCGGGGAGACTAGGCTGTAAGAATATGCCAGGTTCCGAGATGATTCAACTCTAAGTGTACACTTCAGATGACAGGTGAAGTAGCGAAGTCTTATACAAAGAAAGAGGTGGGAATTCTACAATTTCTGTCTGGCAAGAGACCCAAAGGCCATCTGGATTCTTCAGGTTGCCACATTATGGTCATTTCTGAAATGCAGGCAACCTTGTATCAACAAAGCAGTAAATGAAATTTGCTGACGCATCTGGATTTCCAGCATGTTGTACACTCGCATCAACCCAGATGCTGGTCAGCAAATGCAGACCCAGTCTAGGGGATGGTGGGAGAGATCCAACTGGATAACTAGGGATGTTCACCATGGAGCCGGACCCTGGGATGGGACACTCTCCTTGGTCCCAGTGCTTTGTTCACCATGCACCGTTGGCTTTTCCTCAGAAGCCTCTGATCCATGTTCCCCAAAATTGGGCTCAGGCTCAAATTTGACCAAGTTGAAAGAAAATTGTTAAGTACCTAGAAATGCCAAGTGCTACTAGCTCAATCCTTATTATTGTTACTCTTTCTTACTTCAGTTTAAATAGAACATATGTGGGGGCTAAAGAATTATTATTTTTTTCTTAACACAATAAAGATTTATTTTATTTTATTGGTTATGTCACCGTCTAGTGCAGTGGAGGAAGTTCTGCTCCATACAGTCACTCAGGAATCCAGGTTCCTTCCACGTTGTGGTTTAAGGAATTCTCTTTTAGAGTTGGGGTTATGTCTATTCAGATCAGTGGAAAATTGCAACATGTGGTCATATAACCAAAAATGAAGGCAGATATTGGTTCAGTCATAGTCTTATGAGTCTCAGAATGATAACTATTAAATTTTGAATTCCCCGAGGATAGAAACTCTGAAATAACCTAGCACTAAGCCAAGCCCAGTGAAGGTGCTCAATGAATGCTAAAGGAAGATACAAGAGAGTGGCTGAATGAGATTCCAGTGCTAAGGAAGCTCTACATGGCAGGAGATTTGATTCCATCAGTCTGGGTAAGTCTGGGCTGTGTATTTTTTTAATCCTCCCCAGGTTGTTTTAATGTGCAGCTACTGTCTAGTCCAGGGTTTTTCAATGTCAGCACTCTTAATATTTGGGGCAGGATAATTATTTGTTCTGGGGGTGGTTCTGTGTGTTGTAGGGTGTTGAGAAGCATCCTGGACCTCCACCCACTAGATGCCAGTAGGAACATTCTCCTCCTATCCCCATCCCCAATTTATGACAATTAAAAATGTCTCCAGACATAGCCAAATGTCCCCAATGGTCAGAATCTCCTCTGGTTGAAAACCACTGGTCTAGTTCAAGACTGATTTTATAGATGAAGAAACAGAGGCCCAGAGAGGCCAACTCACTTGGCTAAAGGACACATCACAAGTCAGTCATAGAGCCCAGGCTCCTGACTCCTAGCCTGGCTCTTTCACTTCTTTCTGCATGGCCTTTCTTTTCCCTTCCATGTCTGGTGGGACACATAAATTCCACTCTCCAGGGAGCCCTAGAACCAATGCACAGAATCCTAGAATCCTAGAGCTGCGCATGTTGGGAGGGCAGCAGGTTTAGCTCCTTATTGTTCAGGACAGATTATCTTCTTGGAAACTGATAGAGATGAAGATCTAATGCCTTTCTCTGGGGTATATGTCAGTGTTTTACAAGTTCATGGTTAAATGTCTTCCTTGTGACCAAGGGGAATGTTCCCATTTCTCTTCAAGCCCATTTCCTCTAGTCCAAGTCCCTGTAGACACAGACAACAATAGTTAAGCAATGTCCTCTCTAAGAGCTGAGGGTGATGGTGAAATATTCCCTTCTAGGCATGCCTGTTGACTTATTTTAGTTGCAGGGAGGTGGGGGGTAGGGGATAGAGAGATTAATAAAGGACTCAGTTTCCAAGGAGAAAGAGAATTTATCAGGCAGACCTGGGGCCATCCAATAGGCACTTGAGGCCTATGTGTGCATGGGAGGAGGGAAACACCATGGTGGAACTGGAGAACTTTAAATGTATTCATACGAGTAGAGCATAGGGCACTTCTGGTTAGGTGAGTAGACAGGGAATGACTGTAAGGAGTTTAGAACCAGATCTGAGGGAAATAGTGACCCATTAAACAGTCAAGTAGAACAGAGACATAATCAAATTTTACTCCAAAAAGATCACTCGGGCTGCAACAAGAGGATGGATTGTCAGGGGCAAGAATGAAGAAGAGAGACCAAAAAGGAGGTTTTTGCAGAGGTGTGCACAAAAAAAAAAAAAAAAAAATCACAAGGGGCTGAAGAAGAGCAGAGACCAAGGGATTAAGGAGAAGGAAATGGCTTGGAGAGATCTTTAGAAGAAGAATTGACAGGACTTGAAGTCTGAATAGATGTTGCAGGGAGGAAGAGGACAGAAGTTAGGAGAACACCAAGCTTTCCAGCTTGGGTGTCTGGGTGGGTGGGTGGTGGAGCCATTTTCTGGGTAGAGTGAGTAGGAGAAGGAGAGGTCTGAATGGGAAGATGAGGAGTCCACCGCAAGCTAAGGTGAGAATGGCCATTTCAGTAGAGTGACCATGACTGGAGTCATAGAAGCAACAGCACATAAAGGTCATTTTATCCAAAGTGAGAAGATAGAGCACGTTCTCTTGTCCCAACTAGGAAGCACCAAGGGAAACTAGAATGCAGGTCAGCCAGCCATAGAAGGCCAAAGCAGCAAGGACCAAAGCAGTAGTTCCAGCCACTAGGATCGTTTTCGGGATTTTAAAACTATAGTGGGGCCAGACACAGTGGCTCACACCTGTAATCCCAGCACTTTGAGAGGCCGAAGTGGGTAGATTGCTTGAGGTCAGGAGTTCGAGACCAGCCTGACCAATATGGTGAAACCCCATCTCTACTAAAAATGCAAAAATTAGCCGGGTGTGGTGGTGGAAGCCTGTAGTCCCAACTACTAGGGAGGCTGAGGCACAAGAATCGCTTGAACCCGGGAAGCAGAGGTTGCAGTGAGCCAAGATCGCACTGCTGCATTCCAGCCTGGGTGACAAAGCAAGACTCTGTCTCAAAAAAAAGAAAAAAAGAAAAAAATAGAAAAAAACTACAGTGCCTAGGCCCCACTCCCAGAATTTCTGATGTCATAGGTCTGGGGTACAAGCCACCATGATGTTTCTAACACACAGCCAGTTTTGAGAACTCCAGGGATAGACAAAGAGGTTCACAAACTTTAATGTGCATCCAAAGCCTGGGGAGCTTGTTACAACGCAGATTCGGATTCAGGACTGGGAGATGGGGTTGGAGAACCTGAATTTATAACAAGCGCTCAGGCGATGCTGGTGCCACCCGGTCCAAGGACCATCCTTTGAAAAGCAAGGGTGTAGCAACATGCTTTTCAAATCAGGCCACTCCTGAGATCAACGAAACATAAATGTCTGGGGGTGGGACTCAGGCAAAAAGAATTTTTAAAGACACCCAGGGGATTCCAAGAGCAACCCAGTTTGAGAACCATTGGTGTAGCTTCTAGAAGACTGCAAGTAAACACTAGGGCTCCAGCTGGACCATGCCTCAACGCTATCCTAGGGATGGCTGCTGGCCTCCATTTTGCTTTGTTCTGCCTGGTTAGCAAGAACTTTTCAGGGTCCAGAGTGCAGGCCATGAGTGTCCACTGAATATGTTTATCAAGAACCCACTATATGCTTGGGCTGGCTGCCAGGATGATCAGAACATGGGGCTTACAGTGGCAGAAAATAGGTTTTAAAGAGATACTTGAAATGGTGTTGGCTAGGGCTGGAGCAGAAGCCTGCACAGGATCCGGGAAGGAACAAAGGAGGGTGTGGCCATTTTCACTTCGTGAGGTAAGCATCCAGGTAGAGCAGCACAGAGAGAATGATGCCTGACCCAAGACTTGAAAGATGAGGAACAGATCACCAGGCGAGGGAAGGAGTTGGAACCAGAGGAGAGTCTGAACCAAGGTACTAAGGTGCAAAAGAGCCTGCAGCATTCAGTATGGCAGGCATGGGGGCAGGAGGCAGTAAATAGTTTTTGAGCTGCACAGTGTTATGGTTAAAAGTGCCAGCTGTCACCCTGTCAGACCCTTTGGGCTGAGATCCAGTTTCCATTGCCTGGCTCTATGACTTTAGGCAAGTGATTTCTCATCTCAGTGTGCTCACCAGTAAAATAAACCTAAAAATGACATATCTTCATAGGTTGGTTGGGAAGATTAAATGAATTCATACACTCATACACAAAGCACTTACAAATGGAGCTGATATGCAGAAGTGCTTCATAAATGTTCCTGGGACAGTGGTGGAGGTGTCCAGACAGGACCCCAGCTGGGCAGTGTGGCTGGAGAGAGGACTGTGGAGGGCAGGAGGATGTGGCAGGGCTGAGCACGCCATATGTGGGGTGTGTGTGCCCAGACCTCATCTAGCACACTATCAGCTGCAGGTCCAGTGACAGGAGGGAAGATACCGCAGCATGTGTGCCACCTCATAGACTAGAGGTGACACAGGCCTGTTCACGCTCTCGGTTTTACCACCACTTCTAGGAACATTTTTCCCTCCAGGTCACACCCAGGTCTAAACAGAGAGTTGCCTTCTATTATTGACAAATATTGACACTCCCCTATAAAAACTAGCCTTTTTCTTTCATGGTACCACAAATACCAGATGATTTATATAAAATGGCAAAAACAGATCATCCAGCAACCCCTTGGGGAACAGGGTGGGCAGAGAACAACACACAGTGTTCAGCACCTGGTGGGCACACAGAGATCATGGTGCTGTGTCTAGGCAGGAATACTTTCTGCCTCCCTTTGGGATCTTGCTAACCCTTCCCAGTGTTTGCTAACTTTCTGCCCCTTCCTGCTAGCTTCTTTGACAGATCTCATTCTCATACTCTATTATCTAAAGGAATTTTTGACTCTGGGTTGACCATCCCTTTCCATTCCAAATATTCTGGGCCACAATGATTAAAGGTCCTCCCTCTCTAAGGTCTCAAAGTAGCATCTATGTCTTGATTCTAACCTGCATCACAATTTTGGGTTAATACTAATTGTGTGTTTTCCTCCTCTAAAAGAAGTTCCCTTAGTCTCTTCCTCCCTCCTGTGGATGGTGTTAGGATATAAGCCAATACCCCTGCTATTCTGGGCTCCTCCATGACTAAAGGCATCGGTATCCTCAGGAACTTGCACACATCTCAGCCCTTCAATACAGGACACGGAGCTGACTGCAGGTCTCTTTGCATAGTTTGAAGACCCAGAGAGAAGGAGGCTTACAATGTAACTCCAAATTGAGGTCCTGAACCAGAGCAAGAAGCTTCTAACTTCTCATTCAGCAGAAAATGCTCATAGTTCAGCTTCTCTCTCTCAAGGGATCAGAGAATCTGGGGGACAGGACGGGGGGGATTCCCCATAGCTGCTAGGCTCAGAGACAAAGAGGTGGATGGAATGGTCCTTACTGTTACACAGAGCAGTATGGGTCCTCGGATGATCCACCAGATTTTCTTATTCCCATTTGTTGTCCAGCACCTAAGGTCAACAGTAGAAGCAGGCAGTAGAAGACTTAAAAACAAGAGGAGGTTGAAAGTCAAAGCCTCATGCTCTCTGGAAGAAGGATGCTTGCACTCAAGCCCTACTTCCCACCAATCATTCCCCTGAGGGGTGGGAGAGGCAGAGGAGAGAACTCAAGTCCCTTCCTGTTAGCACTGGTACAATTTACTTTCCTTATCATTAATTTGCTCTTCAGTGGTAACAGCCTAGCATGTATATCTTTCCAAAATTTTCCTCCATGTTCATACAAACATAGATTCCTAATTACATAGGTTTTTTTGTGCTATTTGAAGGAAAAAACATGGGATCACACAATATACGTTCCAGCAATAGGCTTAAAATAGGCTGTTGAGAATCAGTGCCTAAAAGTTCCCATAATAACTAACTTGTTTGTCTTTAAGTAGTCTCTTAATATTCTGCAATACAGGCATATTACAGTTTGTTCAATGATTCCCATATTGATGAGCATTCAGTGGTTTTTTGTTTGCTTAGTTTTGCTAATTTTTTTTCTCACTATGAACAATGCTGCAATAACCATTCTTGTATTTTTGTCCTTACATACCCAGGGCTGCAGCTAACCTATACAGCATCTTTGAGCTAATTTGCATGTGTAACTAAATTAATAAACTAATTGCTATAAGATCTCTGATTATTTTATCTCCCATTCCTAAGAATATTCTAGATGGCCAAAATGAGAAGGGATGGATATTTTCTTTGGTAAAATGATGTCATTCTTTGTATTTAGGCATGCCTGGGAATTACTGGCTCATGAAAGAATAACACCCGGTGAATTACCTACCCTGTGTTCTCCAGGTGCGCACGGGCGAAACCCCAGGGTACAACAAATAGCACAGGGAAGGCTGGGGAGAAAACACAAGCAAATGTAGTTAGGAGTTGGTTAGCCAAACCTGCCTGCCTCCCACCACAGTGGATGAGGCTAACCACAGGTGGTTACAACATCAAACCTAACATCATGGAGTTGTGGACTGTGAGAGCCAGAGAGACCGAGGGTGGCACAGGGCCCATCCATTGTTTCACCACCCAAGAAACCAGGGCCCAGAGGGGGAAAGCAACTTGATACTTGTCACAAAGCAGCTGAGAATAAATCCAAGGATATTAACCCAAATCTCCTGAATTACTGGCCCAGGTTATTTCCTCTGAATCCTGTAGCACCAAATCCTCCAAAGGGTTTGTGGAGGTAGGGGGTCCAAATCTAGATACTCTTGGTCATATTTTTTTTAATCAGAAAATTCTTCTTGAAGACCTGGTATTATGGACTAAATGTAGGTGTCCTCTCAAAAGTCAGATGTTGAAGCCCTACCCCAGTGATGGCATTTGGAGATAAGGCCTTTGGTGACACTTACTTAGGTTTAGCTGAGGTCATGAGGGTGGGGTCCTCATGACAGGATTAGTGCCCTTATAAAAAGAGACCAGAGAGCTTGCTTTCTCACTGTCCTCACGATGTGAGAATACAGGAAGAAGGCAGCTGACTGCAAGCCAGGAAAAGAGCCCTCACCAGAACCCAACCATGGTGAACTTCCCACCCTCCAGAACCACAGGAAATCAATGTCTGTTATTTAAACTACACAGGTATTTTGTTTCGACATTCCAAGCAGACTAATACAGTTGGGGACAGGGTAGGAGGAATATCATCAGATTCCACCAAAGACTCTCAATTTTTGAATGTGTCCATTAGGCTGTTGGGCCTATGGCACCTGTGCATATGTGTGCATTTGTGTGCACACACATACCCCTCTTCAAAGCTCCCTGTCTTTGAGGACTTATATGTCCCAGAAGCAACCTCCAGTTAGGTTTCTAAGTCCAACTAAAGTCTCTATCGGGCACCCATATTTTGATGGATCCCCAGGAAAGGAAGCTGAAGGTCAGGTCACTCACCCCAACCCAACAGCAGGTATCTGGGCCACAGCCGCCTCTCAGGAAGCACTGTGGGCTCCAGCAGTGTGTGGAGGTAGAGGCCTTCAACCAGCAGCCATAAGTAATTGGCACCCACAAAGTAGTGCAAGAGAACCTGGACTGAGCGGCAGGAGGTGGACATCTGCAGAGGACAAAATACCTGAGGGTGAGTCCAGACTCCCCTGCATCTGATCCTGAGACAGAGGGGGAAGGGCCTCCCGGGGACAACCCCTCCCTCTTTTTACTTTTTGAGATGGAGTCTCACTCTGTTGCCAGGATGGAGTGCAGTGGCGCAATCTCGGCTCACACTGCAACCTCCGACTCCCTGGTTCGAGTGATTCTCCTGCATCAGCCTCCTGAGTAGCTAGGATTACAGGCACATGCCACCACACCTAGTTAATTTTTGTATGTGTATATATATATATATCTTTTTTTTTAGTAGACACAGGGTTTCACCATGTTGGCCAGGATGGTCTCGATCTCCTGACTTCGTGATCCACCTGCCTCAGCTTCCCAAAGTGCTGGGATTGCAGGTGTGAGCCATGCCCGGCCCCCTTGCTGTACTCTGGTCTCTCCCAGACCCTTGCTGACCATCTCAGGGAGGTTGGCAATAATATCAAAATGTGAAGGAATGAGGGCTTCATGTCGGTGTTCAAGGCCAGCCTCCTCCTTAATATTCTAGACATTTTTAGACAAACGAAAATGTAGAAAATTCACCATCAGCAACTGCCCTAATGGAAACACTGAAGAGTATGTTTTCTAACCTCAGTTCAATTAAGCTAAAATAAATAACTAAAAAATTTTCAAATGATTGGAAATTAGAAAATAGACTTCTAAGCAATCCATGGATCAAAGAAAAAAAGAAACAGAAATTAGAAATTATTTCTTAACTGAATGTAAAGAAAATATTGCATGAACTTACTGCATATGGTTAATACCAAACCTTATATAATAAAACTTATAGCCTTAAGTGCATTTTTTTAAAAAAGAAAAAAGCTGAATATCAATTATTTTAAGGATTATGTAAAAAAAAGTTATAAAAAGAATAGCAAATTAAGCCCAAAGAAAGTACATGGGAGGAAATAATAAAAGCAGAAGTTAATGAAATAGAGAACGTGAAATAAAGATAATCAACAATGCCAAAAGTTTATTCTTTGAAAAGTCCAATAAAGTTGAGAAACTTGTTGCCACGATGATCAAAGAGTAGAAAAAAGAGCAAAGATACAAATAATATCAGGAATGAAAATAACACCCTTACAGATCCAAGGGACTTGAAAAAGAACCAAAGAGAATATCATGAACAATATTATGCCAATAAATTTGAACAGTTAGATGAAATAGATGAATTCCTAGAAAAACTCATTTGCTACAGCTGACAGAAGAAATAGAATCCGGATATAAGATTCGTAATTAATCCATAGTTTAAAACTTTCCAATAAAGAAACCTCTGGGTCCAAAATGCTTCATTGGCACAATCTATCAAACATTTAAGGAAGAAATAATACTTATCTTTAATACATTTCTTCCAGAGAATAGTGAAAGAGGAAACAAGTTCTAATTTGTTTTAAGAGGATAACACAAACTTGATCCCCAACCTGACAAAGGCATTACAGGCCAATCTTTCTCGTGAATGTCAACAAGGAAATACTCAACAAAACACAGTATTAGCAAACTAAAGACAGCAACTTAGGAAAAAGAAAATAATATGTCAAAACCTAGTTGGATTTATTCCAGGAATGCAAGGTTAGTTTAATAGGTTACCACATCATTAGCAGGATAAAGGAAAAACCTCAATAGATGCAGATTTCAATGTGGAAAAGCATTGTTGCTTTAAGAAAAATAGTATAATTGCCCCTCAGTATCCTTGGGGGATTGTTTCTAGGACCCCCTGTGGATACCAAAATCCACAGATGCTCAAGTGCCTTCTATAAAATGGTGGAGTATTTGCCTATAACCTATGCACAGCCTTTCATATACTTTAAATCATCGCTTGATTGCTTATAATACTTAATACAATGTAAATGCTATGTGAATAGTTGTTATGCTGTATTGTTTAGGGAATAATGACAAGGAAAAAAAGTCAGTACATGTTCAGGTCAGATGCAATCACCCTTTTTATTCCCAGATATCTTCTATCCCCAGTTGGTTAAATTCATGAATGCAGAACTCACAGATACACAGGGCCAGCTATAATTGTAAAATATGTTGATCTGGTCCAATTCTTTTGCTTGCACATTAAGAAATTCCCACCCAAGGACATGCAGCAGCCATGGTGAACCCTTCTGCTTTTGGTTTCTTTCACCTGGCCTGCTCTTGGCAGGTGGTGGTTTTATTAAGTCACGTACTGCTTCTCTAGCCAGAAAGTCTTGGAAACCCTCTTATCTCTCCCTGCCCTTCCCTAGTCCCACCTGCCTGCCTTCTGATTCCCAGTACTGACCCATCAGGTGGGGAATCCAGTTTAAACAGTGGGGAAGGGGATTACCTCCGACAGGTAGGACATCCACCCATTCTCATTGTCAGGCCTCTTGGAGTAAGAGTTGTAGAAGACGACGTCCTTCACCAGTACAGCCAGGGTTCTCAGGATGAAAGAAGCAAACAAGTTCATGTGGATGTAGTTGCGCGTGCAGTGGAGTTTTCTGTGCAAGGAGAAAACCGAATGCTTTCCCTCAGGAAAGAATGGCTCTGACCAACAGGACTATGCCTTTTATGCCTGTGTATCTATCACTAAAGACAGAGGGTCATAGTATAGGCTGCAGAGCTGGACTGCTGGATTATGTGACCGTAAATCTCTGTGCCTCAGTTTCCTCATTTGTAAAATGAGAGTAATAATAGTTATCACCGGCTGGGCGCAGTGGCTCATGCCTGTAATCCCAGCACTTTGGGAGGTCGAGGTGGGCAGATCATGAGGTCAGGAGATCGAGACCACCCTGGCCAACATGGTGAAACCCCGTCTCTACTAAAAATACAAACATTAGCTGGGTGTGGTGGCAAGTGCCTGTAATCCCAGCTAGTCGGGAGGCTGAGGCAGGAGAATTGCTTGAACCAGGGAGTCGGAGGTTGCAGTGAGCCGAGATCAAGCCACTGCACTCCAGCCTGGCGACAGAGCAAGACTCTGCCTCAAAAAAAAAAAAAAAAAAATAGCTATCACCTACAAAACATCTTCAACATGCCAGCCATGTTCCAAAGCATTTACATACGCAGCTACTATTGAGTATTCTTACTCTTTACCACCACTGGAGGTATAGGAACCATTATTACCCTGATTTTGTAAATGAAAGAATTAAAGCAGAAGGATGAAGTCATCTGTCCAAAGCTCCAGAGCAGTAAGTCGCAGAGTTGAGATTCAGACACAGAAACTCTCAGGCCAAAGTATAGGTCTCCCAGTCTCTTCTGCCTCTGAGAACAAGAGCACTTAACTCCAGGGGTTGTGGAATGATTAAATCCGTTAATCTGTGCACATAAGTAAGTGTCCAGAAAAATGTTAGATCTCATCACCTCTTCCTTACGCACCTGGGGTCTCCTGCAGGCTCTTTGTGTGTGATGTGACATTGTGCATCCTTGCTGTCACCAGAGGAAAGAACTCTTCCCACTACTGTGCTCTCTGGGCAGCACATACCCTGTCCCATTTTGCTTTAGAGCTATTGTTACATTTTTAATTTCTAAAAAGGACCTGAGGCAGGTTCTTCTGTCTTAGGATTTATGCATTCTTCTCTCTAACTAGATTGCGGGCTACTTGAGGGCAGCGACTGGGCCTCACTTTTCCCCAAGCCTTAGGCAAAACTGACACTTGGTTGTCCCAGGCTTGGCTGAAGTGACTTCGTACAGGGCTGGGCAGTTATTTTCTCCTGGCTTGGTCCTGGGACTTTGGGACAGGGCATGGAGGAAGGAGGTCACGGATAATCAGTGGGTACAACTTGCAGAGTTCTCCCATAGCTCAAGCATGGTTCTCCCAATGGGGTAGATGGTCATGACTCTACCCTAGTTGCTGCAGAACATCTCAGGATTGAGGACTCACATGAGGCCCAACCCAGGGCTAGCAGAGCCCAGGTGGAGAGGTGCTCTGGAGCTGGTTTCTAGGTCTCCTACACCTATGTCAAATGCTCATTCTGCCACGTTATATCCGCTTACGTTCCTGAGACAAGAGACAGCTTTGGAGAGCTTTCTAGTGGGTCCATAAATGTCTCACTTGCCTGATTTCTAAAAGCATGATTTAGTAAAAGGCACTCAGGCTTTGGAATGCTGAAAGTTTAGGGAGTGAAAGTGCTCAGATCCTGGACTGCCTGCTTGTGATCCTGGCTTCATCACCCACCAGCTGGTGATTTGGGCAAGTTACTTCATCTCTCTATATTTCAATTAACTCATGTCTAAAGTGAGGGTAATAATAATGCTAACCTCCTAGGAATAGAATGAATCCTAATTTGAATTAAGGATGACATTTAAACAACTTAATGCCTGTAATGCGCTTAGGGGTAAGCACTTAAATTTGATAGCTAATTGGTGTCTGAGGGCCCTGAATTAAAATCCCAGCTCTTCCACCCATTTGTTTACCTTGGGGAAGATTCTAAATCTCTTCTGTAAAAATAATGCCTCTGATTGAGTTGTAGTGGGAATGGGCTGTGGTGGTAATGGATGTGATTAGGGATTTACACCAGGGCCAGGCACGCAGCAGGTGTCTAATCCAAAGGAGGTAAAGCTGTCAGGAGTCTTGGGTTCAAATTCTAGCTGTGTAGCCAACTGGCTTTATGGCCAGAGGTGACTCAATGCCTCTGATTAGGACATTGCCATCCCTTTCTTCCCCTTCATCTGCAAAATGGGATGGATGGGACTTAGCCTCTCTCAGGTCATTTCCAGCTTTGATGATTCATGACACATCCAGCCCAGTCTTCCAGTGCCTTCTAGAGGTAGCCAATGAGCAAATTACACAATATCATAGTTCCCCCATTATCCACACCTTTGCTTTCCACTGTTTTAGTTACCTGCGGTCAATCATGGTGCACTGCGGCTCAAAAATATTAAACAAAAAACTTCCAGAAATAAATAATTAAATAAATAGTTCATGAGTTTTAAATTATGTGCCATTCTGAGTAAAGTGATGAAATCTAACACTGACCAGCTCCATTCCTTGATCATCACAAAAAGAAAGGTGAACATAGTGTAATAAGATATTTAGAGGGAGAGAGAGGCCACATTCACATAACTCTTATTATAGTATAGCATTATAATTGTTCTATTTTAATATTGGTTATTGTTGTTAATCTCTCACTGTGCCTAATTTATAAATTAAACTTTATCAGAGGTATGTATGTATAGGAAAAAACATGGAGATAGAACCAAACATAGGGTTGGTTCTGTCCCTGGTTTGAACACTGTGTTTCGTTCTACCCCTGGTTTCAGGCATCTACTGGAACTCTTAGAACATATCCCCTGTGGATGAAGGAGGGCTACTATTCCTGCCTGAACATGTCTGCATAAGTTCTACTCACCGAAGAAACAAGAGGAGGGTGAGAGCCAGGAAGAGGGAGATAAGAGAGAAGGAGTATCCCACGGTGTACATCAGCTGCAAGGTTGACAGCAAGGCATAATGATCCACCTGAACACAGAGGAAGAGCAGACATGACCACCAAGCCATGGGGCTATGGCCACAACCCCCAGCTCCACACCCAGGGCCTCCAAGGGCCTAGGCATGGACTCCCAACATTTTTTTAAACTTTTCCTTCCCAATCCTTGTTGACACCCAAATAGGGTAGTTTAGACTGCTCTCTGGTACATCTCAGAGGCCAAGGAGCCTTAACAAGTGAAGAAGAGCCCATGGTGGGTCTCACCCCTGTGACTGGGCCCACAGTCCAGCACTGATACACCAAGAGCCACAATATCATAAGGGAATTGTGTTCAGAACAAGAGGATGCCTTGGGAATGAGGACAGGCTCTTTGCCCTTGGGAGCACTGTCCCTAGGGTCTATGGGTCCTTCCTTCTGGAGGACAGGGCCAAATTTCTGTCTGAATGTTTCCTTCCTAAAGTAAGTCTTCATAGATGACCTATTGGAAGAAGACTCAATGAAACATTGCAATATTTTCTCTGAGTCCCAGGTAGCCTGATTGTGAACAGAGGATAATTTACAGAAATTCTGTGTTATTAAATGTGATTTTTGTTCTATGTTCATGAGAGATTTTGGTCTGTAGTTTTATTTTCTTGTAATGTGTTTGGCTGGTCTTGGCATCTGTTTAACAATGGCCACATAGCTGAGTTGGGAAATAGTTCCTCCTTTTCAATTTTCTGGAGAGTTCATGTAGAATTGGCATTATTTTATCTTTACATATTTGGTAGAATTCACCATTGGAGTTAAATAGGTCTGAGGTTTTCTCTATGAGAGAGTTTTAACTACAAGGCAATTTTAATAATAGATATAGGACTATTCTGGTTATCCATTCCTTCTTTAGTGAAATTTTGTAGTTTGTTTCTTTTAAAACAATTATCCATTGTATCCAACATGTAGAAATTATTGGCAGAAAGGCATTCATAAAAATCTCTTATTATCCTTTTAATGTCTATAAAGTATCAGTGGTGATGTTCCATCTCTCTTAATTCCTGACCTCTCTCTCACTTTCTCTCTCTCTCATCTTTAATTCTTTCCCTTTTTTAAGTTCATCTTTCTAGAAGTTTACCAAATTTATTGATCTTCTTAAGTAACCAAGTTTGGCTGGTGTGATTCCATCCTGCACAGCTGTTCCCTGGAGCAGCAGTCATTTATCTCTGTCCACCTTTTCTCCCACCTAAGTATGTGCCATCACCCCATGGAGGACTTGATGGAGATGGACATGAGCCCCCAGAGGCCCCAGAACTATCTTTTCAGTTGTGAACTAAAGGCCTACAAAGATGATCCCTTTAAGGTGGATAATGATGAAAAGGAACACCACTTATCTTTAAGAATTGTCAGTTTAGGGGCTGGTGCAAAAGATGATTGCACATTGTTGACGCAGAGACAATGAATTATGAAGGCAGTCCAATTAAAGTAACCCTGGCAACTTTGAAAATGTCTGTACAGCCAGTGGTTTCCATTGGGGGCTTTGAAATCACACCACCCATGGTCTTACAGTTGAAGAGTGTGGTTCAGGGCAGATGCCTATTAGCCGACAGCACTCAGGAAGATGCAGAGTCAGAAGATGAAGAGGAGGAGAATGTGAAACTCTTAAGTATATCTGGAAAGCAATCTGCCCCTGGAGGTGGTAGCAAGATTCCACAGAAAAAATTAAAACTTCCTGCTGATGAAGAAGATGACGGTGATGAAGATGATGATGTTGAAGAAGATGATGATTTTGATGAGGAAATTGAAGAAAAAGCACCAGTGAAGAAATCTATGAAATACTCCAGCCAAAAATGCAGAAAAATCAAACCAGAATGGAAAAGACTCAAAACCATCAACACCAAGATTAAATAACCAAGTTTGGGTTTTATTTATTTATTTTCCTATTGTCTTTCTGTTTTCCATTTCATTAAATTCTATTCATACTTTCTAATTCTTTTCTTTTGCTTACTTTGAGTTTAATTTGCTGAGGATTTTTTCCTAGTTTCTTAAGGTGGAAGTTGGGCCACTAACTTGATATTTTTCCAGTTTTCTAGTATAAGAATGCTACAGACTGGATAAAGAAAATGTGGCACATATACACCATGGAATACTATGCAGCCATAAAAAAGAATGAGTTCATGTCCTTGGCAGGGACATGGATGAAGCTGGAAGCCATCATTCTCAGCAAACTAACACAGGAACAGAAAATCAAATACCACACGTTCTCACTTGTAAGTGGGGGTTAAACAATGAGAACACATGGACACAGGGAAGGGAACAACACACATGGGGGGCTGTCAGGGGGTGGGGGGCAAGGGGAGAGAGAGCATTAGGACAAATACCTAATGCATGTGGGGCTTAAAACCTAGATGATGGGTTGATAGGTGCAGCAAACCACCATGGTACATGTATACCTGTGTAACAAACCTGCCCATTCTGCACATGTATCCCAGAACTTAAAAAAAAAAAAAAAAAAAGAATGCTATACATTTCTCTCTGTGACTGCTTTGGTTGTATCACAAAATTATTGGCATATTGTATTTTCATCTTTATTTAGTTAAAATATTTACTAATTTATTTTATACTTTTTTACTTGACTTATGGGTTATTTAGAAGTATGTTGTTATTTTTTTAAAAATATTTGGGGAATTTTCCAAACATCTGTTATTGATTTCTAATATATTTTGTGTGATTTTAAAAACTACATTTATTTCTCTTTTTAAAACATTTTTTAAATGAGATAAAAAATTTACCTTTATATGGATCATTTCTAGTGTTCTTCATTCTTTTATGTAGATTAAAATGTCTATGTGGTATGTTTTTTTCTTTCTCTGGTATCATTTTTTGCACTGGTGGTCTGGAGGCAGAACTCTCAGTGTAGACTTTGAGCTCTTCCAGATCAATCCCAACCACATTTCTCTCTAGAATTATTCTCTATAGACTTCATCAAGATCGCTATAATCTTGTCAGTCTCCAACTGTGCTTGTTTGCCTCTCCTTGAAACTAAATCTTTCCTTCTAAGACCAGCACAAACCTACCCCCTATAAGAAATCCTCCTCAAATGTCTCTCTGCTTATTATCAACTCTTATTGCCAAAGTACTTGTGGTTTGTTTCACAAATAGGATGTCAATTGTATTATTCAATAATGCTTTGCTTTCATTCATCTTGTCTTTCCAGATAGACTATGAAACACCTTGAAAGTAAAGAAGTGTTTTGTGCTTCTGCACACAGAGTGGTGTAGTTTCTTTAAATTGACTATTTCTGTGGCATATCAAGACATGACTGGGTCGAATAGCATGATTTATTTTATTGGAGATATGAGGCTAACACATTTAATTAAATAAGCTAATTATTTGTTTCTAAATTATGATTTTTAAAACATGTGTGTGTTTTGTGCTTTCTAGGAACAAATTAGGGGACATGTCTTTTTTTTTTTTTTTTTTTGTCTGTGTCCTAAATAGTTTGGGTTTCCAAGAAGCAGATCCTGAGACAAGAATTGGAATGCAGGCAGCTTGCATAGAAAGTGAAAAAAAATCGGCTGGGCATGGTGCTTCACATGCCTGTAATCCCAGCACTTTGGGAGGCCCAGGCAGGTGATCACCTGAGGCCAGGAGTTCGAGACCAACCTGCCCAACATGGCAAAACCGTGTCTCTACTAAAAATACAAAAATTAGCTGGGCATGGTGGTAGGCACCTGTAATCCCAGCTACTCGGGAGGCTGAGACAGGAGAATCGCTTGAACCCTGGAGGTGGAGGTTGCAGTGAGCCAAGATTGCGTCACTGCACTCCAGCCTGGGCGAGAGAGAGACTCCGCCTCAAAAAAAAAAAAGTGAAAAAAATCATCAGTAGGGTAAGGCAGCAGTTAGGACAAATAAAGGGTGGGTTATCAAGCCAGCTACCATGGTGGGAAGCTAGAGCTTAATCCCACTGGGGAAGCTCTGGAATCCTTAGAGTCAACTAACCCCAAGACCAAGGGAGTTGGTATAGAAACATACCAAATCTTGGCAGTCATCAATTGAAGGTGACTTCCAAGGCACATTAATTTCATGGCACTTATGGACTGCATTTCAACGAACAAGTGGGCTTCAGGAACCAGAGAACCAGTGAAGAAATGCATGCACTCGTGGTAAGAAGTTAAGCAGCTGTGTACTAAATTGATTAGGGCAAGGGGATATGGGCAGGGCGCCAAGAGCACCTGCTACAGTTGGTTTAATTGTACTTTTTTAGAGGATTTTCTTCAACTGTCCTCTACATTAAGGTCTCTAACAAAACCTGGCTACTTTCCTAGAGGCTCCAAAACATCAGGTCTCCAGCTCATGCTTAGTACCAACAGGTGAATCTTATGTCACTCAGACACCTTTATGAGAAGCTTCCTAACCAATATGTGATACACACCCAACGAGGAAACAGGTACTCTCGTACATAGCTGAAGGGAGGACAAATGTATAACCCCGATGGCAATGTATAACAAAATTATGTAGGCATCTGCCTTTAATCCAGTGATCCCACTTCTAGAAATCTTCTAAAAGATATACTGCCACAAATATGAGCCAACATACACATCTGAGGTTATTCACTGCAGCAGTTTCAGGAATAAAATATTGGAAACAGGCCGGGCGCAGTGACTCACGCCTGTAATCTCAGCACTTTGGGAGGCTGAGGTGGGCGGATCACGAGGCCAAGAGATCAAGACCATCCTGGCTAATACGGTGAAACCCCGTCTCTACTAAAAATACAAAAAATTAGCCGGGCGTGGTGGCAGGCACCTGTAGTCCCAGCTACTCGGGAGGCTGAGGCAGGAGAATGGCATGAACCCGGGAGGCAGAGCTTGCAGTGAGCCTAAATCACGCCGCTGCACTCCAGCCTGGGCAACTGAGCAAGACTCCGTCTCAAAAAAAAAAGAAAAAATGATTGGAAATAACCCAGATGGTCATAGGACAGTAGCTGAACAAACTGGTGGATATGCTAAGTGAAATACTATCCAGCTGTAAAAAAGAGAGAGAGATATTTCTAGGGCAGAAAAGCTATAAAAGTTTGGGAAAACAACTGGAAAAAATATTAAACATGGATGAAATAGGCCATGTGATAAAAATCACTGTTAATTTTACTTGGTTGAAATAATGGTAATGTAGTTGTGTAGAATGATGTCCTTAATCTTAGGAGGTACCCGAGGAATTTAGGGGTGAAATCTCATGATGTCTACAAATTGGTTTTAAATATTTCAGAAAGAGAGAAACAGACAGAAAGCAAATGTGGCAAAATGTTATTACATTTTGAATCTAAATACTGGGTATATGAGTGTCTACTATATTATTCTTTTAATTTTTCTATATGTTTCAATATTTCAAAATAAAATGTTGGAAAAATCATATATAATCAAAGGATATATTATAAATTATATTAAAAATTAAAATGTATTATTAAAATTATATACATATATTAAAATTATATACAGATATATCAATTCATATGTATGTATGTATTAAATTATGTATTTAAGAATAGAAGCACTTTTTAAAGGACAAAGTAAGGCATAATAATTTATTTTCATTCTATCAAACACAATTCCATACTAAGTCATCTAAACACACTTGTTGATGCTTATGCGTGCACACACACACACACACAATCTCCTTTAAAAGTGCCGTTTAACATGCATAAGGACCCCCAGCATCTCGTTAGTTGGAAGAACGTAACATATTTTGTTTGCCAAAGCTCTGAAGGGCAAAGATTTACTAACACTGGCCTTTTTTGGGCAAAATTTCAACCCTCTATTAGAAACACAGGTAAACATGGCCAGAAGTTGTTTTTTCTGTTAAGTATTTGAATTCTTGGAAATATGGCCATTTGCAGAGGGGAGGAGGCAATGCTCTTGTCCTCACTTTTCCATTTACTTCCTGTCTTTGAAAGTGCAGTTTTCAAATCTTGCTTAGCGCTCCCCATTTGCTGACTTGGGGATGGTGCCACTGTGTCCGCACACTCGTGGTTCTCAACCTTGGCTGCATATTAGAATCATCTGGGGAACTTTGGAACTAGTATTGATGGCTAGACCCCACCACAGACCAATTGACTCAGAATTTGTGAAGCCATTCATGTAGTATTTATTAAGTGCCTACTGTATGCAAAGGCCACTGGGCACCCCAGTACTAGGTCAGAGGTTTGGGGGTGATAGTCAAATATGACTGTGACTTTGTTGTTGTTCTCAGTTTGAGCCCAGGAGAAAAAAAATACACAATTTGCCTAATTCAAGGCATGCCATTAGCACAACTTAGGTGTGAAAAAAGTCAGACAAATTCGTGAGATAAACCGAATCTAATCCAACTACAGGTGTCCTTCTGATCCCTTTAAGAGGTGTGACATCTCACACAGTAAAACTGTATAAGGATCACAGAATTCTGTCAACTCAAATCCAGTAGGGAAATAAGAGGTTTAGAAAGAATTCCCTGAGGACGTGGAGGATCCAGTTGAAGGTTCTTCATGTCTGATGGAAGATTAGACATGGAATCTTGCTATGTTGAGCAGGCTGGTCTCAAACTCCTGGCCTCAAGCAGCCCTCCCGCCTTAGCCTCCTAAAGCACTGGGATTATACTTATGAGCCACTGCGCCTTGATGGAAGATTAGGATACATTTAAGGGAGCCAAGGACATGCCAACACCCACGAGGCTCTGAAGGAACAGAGCCCCAAGCAGATGGCTCCTGTTAGACCACATAGCTAGGTTATGAAACGTGTTGAACCCAAATACGATCAGCCTCCTCTAATGGACATGAACCTGGGGCTCAACTTGTTGGCAAGAGTGAAAAAAATCACCTTGGTAGACCCAGTGGTATGGTCATGCTGGCTTGCGAGAACTGATTGGCAAATTTTCAGGGAACCAGTTGCAAAACACGAGCATTCTTAAAAATTAAAAGGTGGCCGGGCACGGTGGCTCACGCCTGTAATCTCAGCACTTTGGGAGGCCGAGGCGGGCAGATCACGAGGTCAGGCGTTCGAGACCAGCCTGGCCAACATGGTGAAACCCCGTCTCTACTAAAAATACAAAAAATAGCTGGGTGTGGCAGCGTGCCCCTGTAGTCCCAGCTACTCGGGAGGCTGAGGCAGAAGAATCGCTTGAAACCGGAAGGCGGAGGTTGCAGTGAGCCGAGATCGTGCCACCACATTCCAGCCTGGGCAACAAGAGCGAAACTCCATCTCAAAAAAAAAAAAAAAAACCTAAATGATGTAAATTTACAATGAATAAATTATATTCAGAATAAAAGCAGTAAATACTCCAAATTCATCACTTCCTAATTACATTTGTACATGTCTGTGTTCAGTGCCACTGGGGTTATTTTTGCTGTTGTATCTGCATAAGGAGAAACATGTCCAATGCTGCGCTACTGTGCATACTCTGCGGTCACACTGGTAGCTTGATTGGCCATGGGGGGGCATTAATGCCACCAAAATTGGCAAGTGTTAACAAATCATAGCCTTTCTTTCTTTAGGGGTGGAAGCAGGGAGCCTGTTGTTAACATTTACTAACACACCTACACCACTGGTATTGATAACCAGAACAAACAAATCTTGGTCTACAGGCACCCATGTCTCCTGAGATGGAAACCCCTACTTTCTTGGACCAGTTTGTCTCCTTAGTGTGAAAGTGTTTGTTTTGTGTCTTAATCTTGGCAAGGTTTGATCCCACCACTACATTTATTAATGTTTTGTGTTAAATTCTGGTATAGAATTTTTTTATTTGTCCTCAACATTTATTATGAAAATTTCAAACATACACCAAAGTTAAAGAAACTTTATAAAGAACATCTGTATATCCACCGCTTAGATTCTAACATTAAACTGTTTTTTGTTTGTTTGTTGTTTTTTTTGAGACAGAGTCTCACTCTGTCACCCAGGCTGGAGTGCAGTGGCACAGTCATAGCTCATTACAGTCTCAACCTCCTGAGGCTTAAGTGATCCTCCCACATCAGCCTCCCAAGTAGCTGGGACTACAGGTGCACACCACCATGCCCAGCTAATTTTTGTATTTTTTTTTTTAGAAGCGGGGTTTTGCCACCAGGCTGGTCTCAAACTCCTGGGCTCCAGCAACCCTCCCACTTCGGCTTCCCAAAGTGCTGGGATTACAGGCCTGAGCCACTGCAGCCAGCCTCTAACAAACATTAAACTGTATGTGGTATCGTCCAATATCTACCCCTCGGTGTATCCCTCATATAGCGGTTTTATAAATTACTTGCTCAATCTGTATGTAATTGGTATTATTTAGATAATATGACATATTAGAGGATCTAATAGGTTAGTACTAAGATTCCAATATGAAATACATCAAAGCATACTTGATTTTCAACTTTAAGTTGAAACCATGGTGAAAACAGCATTGACATATTTATGAAAATTTAAGACTCAACATATAACCTTGATGTATTCGATAAACTAGAATTATTTTAAAATAAGAAAGATTTTCTTGTTATAACAATTATTTAACATAGTTTAAATGTCTAAAGCATATCAAATGTAATAACGCAGCTTAAAATGTAAAAGGATATGTAAATAACTTGTTTGTGTTAACAAAAATTAATCAGGGACCTCTATGAAAGTAGATTAACTTACTAGATTTATAAATGGAATAATAAACTATATAAAATAGAGTTGACCTTAATAACTTAACAAAAAGCTAGGTTTTTGGATTTTGAAAGTCAAATGAAATACTACACACACACACACACACACACACACACACACACACACACATAAATCCAACCAAGTAGCCAGTCTAGAAAAGCTACCATCACAGACACCAAAAAACTCACAATGACAAGTAAACTATGATCACAGCCCTAGGACTGAACCAGAGAGGCCGGGGAGGGAGAGAAGTGTTTGTAGGGTCCAGGGAAGATACTCGAAAAGAAAAGAAATGCAATAATCACGACTATCAAATGCCTATTGTGTGCCAGGAGGTGGATGAATCACTCCACGTTCATTGCCCTCTGAAGCCTCACAACTAGGTCTGCGAAGCGGATATTTTCAACCCCATCTTACAGATGCCTGCAGAGAGGCCAGGTGGCTCAAGTGACAAAAGTAGTGTTTCTAAAACTGAACTCCTTGCCTTCCCCTGTCCCCAGACTTTATTGTATAAAATATCTTTAACATTTAATGGGATAATATTTAAATGACTTTAGAAAGCTAAATAATTCCAACTAAATCATGAAATAAAGCCACAATTCAGCCTGGGCAATATGGTGAAACCCTGTCTCTACAAAAAATACCAGATGTGGTGGTGTGCACCTGTAGTCCCAGCTACTCAGGAGGCTGAGGTGGGAGGATCACTGGAGCCTGGAAGGTTGAGGCTGCAGTAGGCCATGATCGCGTCATTGCACTCCACCCTGGGGAACAGAGACAGACTCTAGCTCAAAAAAAAAAAAAAAAAAAAAGCTACAACTTGGGGGTGGTGGAGAGTGGGGGTGTTTTGCAGGTTCAAATTAGGGCATAGAATTAGGTAGAAAAGACCAGGCACGGTGGCCCATGCCTGTAATCCCAGCACTTTTGGGAGGTCAAGGCAGGTGGATCACCTGAGGTCAGGAGTTCGAGACCAGCCTGGACAACATGGTGAAATCCTATCTCTACTAAAGATACAAAAATTAGCCTGCCATGGTGGCACGCACCAGCAGTCCCAGCTACTTGGAAGGCTGAGGCAGGAGAATTGCTTGAACCTGGGAGGCAGAGGTTGAAGTGAGCTGAGATCACGCCATTGCACTCCAGCCTGGGTGACAGAGTGAGACTCTGTCTCAAAACAAAAAAGAATTAGGTAGCAAAATATTGAGAACCCAAAGGGCAAGGCCTCTCCCTGTATCCTTCTTCTCAGGGAGGGACATTTTTAAGTCTCCTCAAGGGTCCAAGCCAGCAGCCTGCGATCTTGTTGTCCTTGGCTCTACCCTCTCACAGCCTCCAGCACCAGCCAGGTCCTACCGTTTTGCTCCTCGGTAAACCTATGAGTCCATCCTCCCTCGTCTTCCACCCCCAGGCTCTCTCTTCCTACCTGGCCTGAGTTGCTGCCACGGTTCCTGCCTGTTCTCCCTGCCTTCTGCCTCCAGCATGGCCCCAGTCTTCAATCTCCATAACTAACTCATGTGTTGACAGGTTCACTCCTCTCCAATCTGCCAAGACAAACCTGTCAACACATAAGTTAGTTATGTCCCTCTCCTACTTCAATATGCAAAGTCCTAAGTCCTTCACCGGGCACAGGAGGCCTTCATCACCTACCTCTCCCGAGGCCTCCACCTCCACCTGTGTCCTCCTCAGGCCCTACCTCACCTGCACAGCAGCACTCAAGGTGGTCCCAGAGCCCTGTGAGCTCTTTGACCCTAGGTGTGTTTCTCCCTCTTGCTCTCTCTCTTCCTATGGCCATCTCCTTCTTACCCTGCAGGGCTAGGCTTGAGCAGCCCTCCTGGTCCCCTGTCTGCATCAGTTTCCCCCTCCTCCGTGACCCTGGGCATCCGGCACTTCCCTCCCAGCAACGATCACACTGTCCCTATATCTCACAAAACTCTGAGCTCCCTGAAGGCAGTATCCACGTGCTATCCCCTGTTTATTCCCAGTGCCTGGTGCAAAACCCTAACCCATCGTAGATGTTTCATTACTGTTTGTGGCCTGACCATCTGAATGAAAGAAGCCAAGGTGTGGCCGTAGATATCTGTCTGATCCCCAAACACCTGTTCCTCCACTTTGTGCAGCCTCTTGCACTGCACTTTGAAGGAAAGTGAGCAGATGTTGGACAAAGAGGAGGTCCTCAGGGAGAAGAGCAAGAGGCCAACGAGAAAGTACAGTGCAGAAGGATCCTGGAAAGAACACACGTGGAGAGAAGTCTGAAGCATGGATTTGTTTGTTCATCCAAAGAACCTTTCCTGGGAAGCCATGGGGATTTGCGGACCAGTTACTGTGGTAGACCCTGGGGATAGGGCAGAAGTGCCTGCATAGACCGTGCTGACCGTGTATCAGGTTTTCTCCTAAGAAACTGATGTCTGATGACTAAATTCTCACAACGTCACATGTAGCAAATATGATCCCTGTGGCATGAATGAGGAAGAAGAGGCCCAAGGAGATGAAGTAACTTGCACCAGGTTCACAGCCAGGAAGAGCAGAGTCTGGATATGAATACACAGACTGTTCCTCTGAGCATGCCACAGAGCTGTGGAAAATCCCAGGGATAAGGGACGTTTCATTTCCCCTTTTGGGGGCTCATTAACATTCTTAGTATTTGGAATGGAAATAGGGCTGCCTGACCCTAGACCCTATGCTATGCCACCCCCTCAAGGCACACAAGTCCCCTGTCACCAGTGGATCTACATTCTGACGAGAGGGCTAGATAACAAACAAGCAACAGTGAATTTCAGGGAGGGGCAGGTGCCATAAAGGAGTCAAAGTGGTGAGTGGTGGGTGGTGTGTCGGGGAGATGTGGTAGGAAAGCAACCACAGAGGGCACTCTCTGGATTAGGTGACCCTGGAAGATCTCTCTTTGAAGGAGACATTTGGACTGAACCCTGGATGGTGAGAAGGAGCTGGCCACAGGGGAGCTGGGACAGGTGCTCCAGGCACGGGGAGCAGCAAGCGCAAATGCCAGGATCGACCCTGGTAGTCTGACTTCTCTTAGGATTTTGCATGTCAGCCTAGTAGTGGAAGAAATTCCATGGCCGCCACTAGGGTTGCTGCTTTGCGGGGCCTTTCTTAGCTTCCCCGGGGAGAGGCGCTGGAGAAGGCTCTTTGTGTGGCCCCTGGAGCCAGCAGGCCACTGGGATGTCCCGAAGGAGGGTGGTTTGGACCCTGGATGCCTCCTCACTGAGCTGAGCAAACTCACGTTTTGCTTGAAGCTGTGGTTCTCGGAGCATTCGGAGTCATCCTGCCAAATATCCGTGGCGTTCTCTATGGTCTGCCAAGTCCCCTGAGCCAAGCAGTGTCTGTAGGCCCTTCCTGAGCTCTCTGAAAGTAAACAAAGCTCTGGGGGAAAGGTCAGAACACACAGCCCGTTCCCCTGAGCTTGCCACAGAGCTGTGGAAAATCCCAGGGAGAAGGGATTTTCATTTCCCCTTTTGGGGGCTCATTAACATCCTCACTGTTTATTTGGGATGGAAAGGAAAACATGGAAGCTTCTCAATTTTGTAACTCACCATGGTCTGCTAATGTCTGCTGTGTTTACCCAAAGCCTCTGGAGTTAGAACAGCCTCTGGTGACTCAGAGATGTTATAAGCCCTCCAAGGTTCAGCCCAGCTGGGAGACGCCAATCTGGGCTCCTGATGCCTGCTAGGAGAGGCATCTCTTCCTGAGGCTCATGCCATGAAGAAGAGAAAGTGGCGGGCACGTGGCTGACAGACTGGGGCTGAAGCCAGATGCGCCATCCATGCATGAGTGTGTCTTGGGCCTAGCTCTCCTAACCTCTAAGCCTTCCTGTGTTTTCATCAGGAACTGGGGATAATAATTGGTACCAACTCTCCATGATTTGGGAAAGGATTAAATGAAAGTGTATGTGAAAACGATGAGACAAATCCCTCTGCCCATACAGACTGCCATTGTGACTCAGTCACATCTATCCCAGGAGACTCTCCCAGAAGGTCCTCCACCTGGAGGATTAGAGGCTGGGCTTGCAAACGAGAAGTCGAAATCTGTTGGTCCTTCCTAGTCCTGGCCCTGAATATCATGGGCCAACAGTAACTGTCTGCTGAATTTAATGAATGGACAACCAAAGGGTATAGCCCCGTGCTCCCCTGACAGCTTTGCTAGGTAGGGTGTCTAATTGACATCTCAAACAACACACTCCAAACCACACTCTTTTTCTTCTTTTCAAAATCTGCTCCACCCACCCATTTTACCACCTCAGTGGATGGCAAACCCGTCCTTCCAGTCCCCCGGGCCCTAAACCTCAGAGTCACCCTCCCCTTCTGTCTCTAATAGCCTTCCTCAGGTCCTCTAGCTAATCTGTCATCCCTGCCTTCATCTGTACCCAGAATCTGACTGCAACTTTCACCTCCTGCCTCCATCCTGTGGAAACACCACCTCCCACCGGGAGATGGGACTCCTCTGACAGTCCTGCCCCTCACATCTGTGGGCAACCCAGCAGTCAGAGCCAGCTGAATAAAATATCAGCCACATAGGCCGGGCATGGTGGCTCACGCCTGTAACCCCAGCACTTTGGGAGGCCGAGGTGGGTGGATCACCTGAGGTCAGGAGTTCAAGACCAGCCTGGCCAACATGGTGAAACCCCATCTCTACTAAAAAAAAAAAAAAAAAAAAAAAAAAATTAGCCAGGCGTGGTGGTGAGCACCTGTAGTCCCAGCTACTAGAGAGGCTGAGGCAGGAGAATCACTTGAACCTGGGAGGCAGAGGTCACAGTGAGCTGAGATCACGCCATTGCACTCTAGCCTGGGTGACAGAGGGAGACTGTCTCAAAAAAAAAAAAAAAAAAATCAGCCACATCATGTCACGCTTCTCTCCAAATCTTCCAAGGGCTTTCTGAGAAAAAGTCTTCTGGCCTTTCACAAAGCCCCCTAAGACCTGGCCCGTAACTCTCTGCTGTAACCTGTTGCTTCTCTCCCCTCTTCACCACAGCCACGTCTGCCTCCTCCTCTTCATGGAACAGGCCAGGCATGGTCCCCGCACAGAGCCATTGACCTGCTGTCTTCTTCCCTCATGAACACCCTTCCTCTAAAACCTTTGCCTTCTTTACATCTTCACCAGAATGTCACCTTGCCATCGAAGACTTCCTTGACAACCCAGTTTACAGCTGCAACTCATCACCCCACTCCAACCCTCCCATCCCTTCCCTTCCCCATCTTGTTTAACATAGATCACATTCGAACATAGTCTGCACTTATTTATGATGCTTATTGATAATTGTCTGTCTCTCCTGCGAGAATGTGAGCCCCACGAAGAGAGAGATCTTACTCGGGTTTTGTCACTAATATATCCCAAGCACTTAAAAATAATGCATGGCATACAACAGGTGCTTCATAAATATTAGTTGAATGAGTGAATGGTAAGAATGTCACTTGACACTTGCATTGTCTGTACTAGCCATAATGCTTTGTGCTGGGAATGCAAAGATACGAATAGGGTTCAGCTCTGGCTGGGGGAGTGCAAAGAAAAATCGCCATAAACAATTATAAATGCTAAGACAGAAGACTGCATAGGTATAAAAGAGGCCTCAGAGGCCGGGTGCGGTGGCTTATGCCTGTAATCCCAGCACTTTGGGAGGCCAAGGCGGGAGGTTCACGAGGTCGGGAGTTCGAGACCAGCCTGGCCAACATAGTGAAACCCTGTCTCTATTAAAAATACACAAATTAGCTGGGCATGGTGATGTGCGCCTGTAATCCCAGCTACTCGGGAGGCTGAGGCAGGAGAATTGTTTGAACCCAGGAGGCAGAGGTTGCAGTGAGCCAAGATCAGCACACTGCAGCCTGGGCAACAGAGCAAGACTCTGTCTCAAAAAAAGAAAAAAAAAAAAAAAGAGGCCTCAGAAAGGCAGAGGGGAGAGATCTGTAGTTGAGGGGAGAGGTCTGAGAAATCTTCTAGAAGGAGGAAAAGATTGAGCTGAGAATTACAAGGGGCTTTATAGGCAGAGGAGCACGGCCAGAGCCAGTGAGGCGGCCTCCTGGGCAGGTGTGCGAGCCAAGGTACTGAGTTGCAAGAGCTGGACCAGGTGCAGAGCCTGGGAGTTGCTCATTGGGCTGGAGTGCAGGGAACTCTGAACGTGGGGGTGAGTGCTAACGACGTCGGCAGGGCCAGGCAGCAGGAGGTCTTGCATGCCATTTGTAGGGGTCGTGATGGGGGGGAGACAGAATGTGAATGATACTTTAGAAAGCTTTTCCAAAGGTGCCGGAGGGGGCCAGATCCGAGGCAGGAACTGGTGAGGAGGCCGTGGAGAAGCAGCAGAGGGTGCTGGTGAGCCCACAGCAGTGAGGGATGGAGCGGGGGAGGAGCCAGAGGACCTGGCTACCCACAGGTTGAGATGTGGGCTTGGGTGGGGCCAGGTGGACCCTGAGACCATTCCTTAGATGGGGAAGAGAAGGGGAGAAGGAGGAGGAGGAGAAGGAAGAAGAGTTTGTTTTCCTCTCCTCCATTTTCTACTCCTCTCTGTCCCTCAGTTTCTACTCCAATTGATGACAAGTCTTGAGCATTCCGCTTCCAACATTTTAATCTTTCTCCTTCTCTCCGTTCTCTTGCCCTTGCCCGAACCAGACCCTTAGCATGCTGTTTTCTGGGACACTGCAGTAGTTTCCCTCCCTGGTTCCTCCATTCCTCGGTCCAATAGCTACATGCTCTCAACGCCATTCTCCCAGACTACAACTTGTGCTCCATTTTTATGCCTTAACACCTTCTGGGACTCCACATAATCTTCCTCTACAGAAGAAAGCTTGAAACCCTAGTGACTAACACCCAGTTTCCTTCGTCATCAGCCCCCAGCCTCAGTCGTCAGTTACAGCTTCTGTTTGCCATCAGGCACTCAGTGGCGCAATCTGGGCTCACTGCAAGCTCCGCCTCCCGGGTTCACGCCATTCTCCTGCCTCAGCCTCCGGAGTAGCTGGGACTACAAGCGCCAGGCGCTCCCTCTTCTGATATTACCATGCCCCTTCCTCTCTCCCATCTCACAGGGATTCTCCTCCACTCTGTGCATTTGCACATGTTCTTCTCTGCGCCCTTCCACGGTCTCCACATTCTCTTTTCACTGCAGGGATCCATTTGGATCTAAAGACTTAATGCACAGAATGGCGGGTGGAAGAGTAATTTCCCACCTTTTGCAAATCACACTCCCTTCACAGTCCAGAAGCCCAAAACCTATTTTTTTTTAAAGAGGTTTTAATTTAACTTCTTTGTAAATGTGGCTTTTTGAACACTTCATTTTCTCTTACAGTGGAATGGATCTGTGTTTTTAGCTCTTGGAAAGGGACAGGTAGACAGTGAGCAGAGAAGTAGGGATCGGCTCCACATGCTACTGAGAAGTCCAGGTGTTTGGGGCCTCAAGACTTGAAGGAATCCAAGGGGCTCCTCCCTGGATTCAGCTTCAGCTCCTGCGGACCGAGCAGCAGCTCTGCGACGCACCCTGTGAGTGCCTTCTCATTGACTCCTCTGAGTGACCTTCAGAACTAGCAACTCTCCTTCCCTTCATAGATGAGGAAGTGGAAGCTCAGGGGGCTGTGGGAATTTGCCCAAAGTCTCCAAAGTGTAAAATAGAGGAACGGGGTCTGACCTCGGGGCTCCTGACTCCACACCCAGTGCTCTTTTCCCTCACTGAGCTGCTCCCAGAAGTACTGTGCCTGAGTCATTCAGAGCCCTCTGATCCAGCAAGTTATCTCTTCCACCCTCCCTAAAATCTCACATTCTCATGCTTCTTGGGCTGATTCCAACTGGATTTCATCAGAGAACACTTCCATAAAATAGGTCACTAACTCTCCCACCCAGAAATGTATCTTCCTTCTAAACACTCTCTCTCTCTGCTCTAGAGGCTCAAAACATTGAAACCAAAGTTGCACGATGGGATGATTTATCGGGCGGATATTAAATACAAAAGGCTATCATCTTACCCTCTCAGAAGCTGGTTCTCACCTTGTTTTGCCTGGAGCTTGTAACCACTTATGTTTCCTGAGAATAGTTTTAGTTGTCCTTATATTTGCCGGTGGTCTGTGGTCAGAGGCAACAGGAATCTAACCCGTAATCACCTCTCTCCTCTTCCAGAATAAAATAACCAAGAGGTCGGGCTTCTGGGGCCGGTAGGGATGGGATATTATCCTGAGTAATGTTTACTTCCTTGAAACAGCATCAGAGCAAGCTAAGTGGTTAAATTCTCCATCCAAGTCCCATGGGAGTTAAAAACACTAACCGATTGGCACCTCCTTTCGATGTGAATGCAAAGGGTTCTTTGAAAATCCTTCCTTCCCATCTAACAAGCCAAAAATTGTGTGGAGGTTAGCATCCCAATCTTTCTCCCCGACCTGTTTCTCCTCTCCATGACAGTGGCCATTCTTACCCCCACTGCAGCCAGATTTAGTGGCTGCTGGATCTGTACTCTAGAAGCTTCAAAGTAGGAGAGCTACTTATTTGTAAGATCTAAAAATCAAAACAATTGAACTCATGGACATAGAGAGTAGAAGAATTGTTGCCAGAGGCTGGGAAGGGTAGTGGGCGGCTGGGACAGTGGAGGTGGGGAGGGATGATGGGTACAAAAAATAGAAAGAATGAATAAGACCTACTCTTTGATAGCACAACTGGTGATGATAATCAATAATAACTTAATCGGCCAGGCGCGGTGCTCACGCCTGTAATCCCAGCACTTTGGGAGGCCGAGGCGGGTGGATCACCTGAGGTCAGGAGATTGAGACCATCCTGGCCAACACGGTGAAATCCCATCTCTACTAAAAATATAAAAAAATTAGCCGAGTGTGGTGGTGGTGGGTGCCTGTAGTCCCAGCTACTCGGGAGGCTGAGGCAGGAGAATCGCTTGAACCTGGGAGGCGGAGGTTGCAGTGAGCTGAGATCGCGCCACTGCACTCCAGCCTGGGCGACAGAGTGAGATTCCATCTCAAAAAATATATATAATAGTAATAATAATAATAATAATAATAACAATCGTCCATTTTGAAATAAAGAGTGTAATTGGATTGTTTGTAACTGAAAAGATAAATGCTTGAGGGGACGGATATCCCATTCTCCATGCCTATTCACATTGCATGCCTGTATCAAAACATCTCATGTACCCCACAAATATATATACCTACTATGTAACCACAAAGATAAATAAAAATAAATATATACATACATACATAAAAATAAACGGAACATCCAGGAATAGAAAAATTACAGAAGGAAGATGTATTACTGAGAGCTTAGACGGGGACTGTTTGTGGGGGAAGAGAACTTCACAAAAGCACTTGGTTGGGGAAAATTGGTAAAAATAAGACTTATTACCTTCACTCCACCAAGGTAAGTATGAAGGGCAGGGTACAGAGACATTTCCAGGAGAAGAATGAGGCCAACACACGTACTGATCAAATGTCCCGTTACAAAATATGCCTATAGAGAGAAGAAGGGTGTGATGAACATCAGTGTTTCAGCACAGGGATGCCACTGATGGAGGCAGAGGCACCATGGGAGCCCACCTTCCTGGCACTGGAAGCTGGTGTAACCTGTGCAGAAACCAGCACGGGTGTCCCACTCTCTAGATGAGTCAAGGATGGGGAATGATTTGGGGACCACAGGAATGCTGAATTCGGGGACCACAGTCCCGAACAATGTGCATTTGTCTGCCCAACTTGACTTCCGGTCAATTACGTCAATGTACACATCATGCTGATTTTGCTTTATTTGACATGAACTAAACTTTCTTTCTTCTTCTTCTTTTTTTTTGGAGATGGAGTCTTACTCTATTGCCCAGGCTGGAGTACAATGGCGTGATCTCAGCTCACCACAACCTCCACATCCCAGGCCTAAGCAACTCTCCTGCCTCAGCCTCCTGAGTAGCTAGGACTACAGGCATGTGCCGCCATGCCCGGCTAATTTTTGTGTTTTTAGTGGAGACAGGGTTTCAGTATGTTGGCCAGGCTGATCTCAAACTCCTGACCTCAAGTGATCTGCCCACCTCGGCCTCCCAAAGGGCTGGGATTATAGGTGTGAGACACCACAGCCAGCCGCCGACATGAACTAAACTTTCACAGAAACTTGAGGACAGGAGGGCACTTGGAGGCTCAGCCAGTGCCTTATGTTCCACAGTCAGCTAAATCATCATCAAACCTTCACCAATTAGATCCCAGGACACACTCACTCTGTGAATGTGCAAAATGACCAGTGGAATAAGGAGGATCAAGATCAAGGTCCTTGGTCACACATAACCAACACAAGTACTATATAGTTATAGCTTTCCATTTGCCATATCTCTCCATTTGAGCACTAATTCAATGATCATTATTAGATACCTGGACCATCTCAGGGGATGATTTACCCTGGTGTTTGGCAATGGGAAGCAACAAACTTAAAACTCTGCCTTATGGGCCTCCCGGAATCAAATGGAAGTATTTCAGACTAGGTCCCAAACTTCTAATATTGCAGGCTCCTGACTCCTGGAAGCCAAGCATCATTCCCCACCATCTGCTCCCTATTAGGCTAAAATGGCCAGGATTCTGGATCATGAGGTCAGGGGATCGAGACCATCCTGGCCAACATGGTGAAACCCCGTCTCTACTAAAAATACAAAAATTAGCCTGGAGTGGTGGTGGGTGCCTGTAATCCCAGCTACTCGGGAGGCTGAGACAGGAGAATCGCTTGAACCAGGGAGTTGGATGTTGCAGTGGGCTGAGATCACGCCACTGCTCTCCAGCCTGGCAACAGAGTGAGACTCAGTCTCAAAAAAAAAAAAAAAGGCCAGGTTTCTGGCATTGAAATCTTAGAAACACCGTGGTGCTAGGTTATGAGCTGGCCTGAGACACCATGTCGACCTGGCTGCCAGGTGTCAGCACCCAGTCTGGGTAAGGCAGTGCTCACCTGAGCTGTGCATGGCATGGCTCTGGATGAAGGCCTGCCTTACCTTGACCTCAGAAAGCAGTGTTCTCCAAAGCGAAAGGTGGTTCCTGCAGCTGATCTCAAGGCTTGACTACCACCTGCCTGGGCCCATGAGGTCTTCAAAGGGAGCTGGGAAGGGCTTGAAGCCTGGGACTGCCTTTGGGTGAAGAAAGAGAGAGTTCACAGTGTCCTGTCAATCTCAAGGCCTCTGAATAAAATGATCTGAAAGCAGCCAGAGCCGGGGATTGTCCTCAGTGGGCTCAGAGGCAACGGGCCAAGATACTTTCTTCTTTTTTTCTTTTGGAGGTGGGCATGGTGCACCTGGCTGCACCCGAAGAGTCAGCCTGCAGACAACAATTACATACTCGCTAGAGTGTTCTGAACTTAGTGTAGGCTTGGATAAGAGAAATGTTACTATTCAGATTTAGTTAATGCCCTGGGAGACGGGAGACCGCCCCCCCGCCATTCCTTTAACAGATTCCCAGGCTAATCTACAGCAGCTAATCATGTCATATGATCAGGTGATGAGTATGCCATGGCAGATGGCTTTTACCAAAGATGGCCACATCCACATACATGTGGTTCCATATGTTTCCTTACAGTGGGGCATGGGGTCTGTGTTTCTGTACCGTTAGCCTGAGTAGAGCTTTGTAGCTGTCTGACCAGTTGAACATGTCTGACCAGTCAAAGTGGTCTTGTATGACTTCCAAGGCCGAGTCATAAAAGGCAATCTGGCCTCTGGTCAGGCAGGCCCTTAGAGACCCCACCATCATGCTGTATGGAAGCCCCGGCCAAGTGTAGAGGCCATGGGAGTCTTCTAGCTGAACTCCAGACATTACAGAGCAGAAACATGCGATCCCCAGTGTGCCCTGTCTGAATTCCTCACCCACAGAAACTATGAGAGGTAATAAATGACTGGTGATTGTTTTGAGCTGCTAAGCTTTGGGGCAATTTGTTACACAGCCACGGATAACTAATACACATGCTTACCGGAAGGTTCCTTGAGTAAGTCTCTCAGACACGCCTGTTTGTACTGAGTCCACTTCCGAGTCGTTTCCTCAAGGAGGGATCCTGTAACCTGAGCAAACAAAAACATGGTCACCCCCAGTGACCAAGCACAGATGTGGCCTTGTTTTCACTTCACACCGTGATTCTCCAACCTTCCCACTGAAGTGCCCACAATGGCCCACAGCAAAGAGACAGCATTTCTTCAGCATCTTATATTCTATCTTAAGAGCACATACAAATTTTACATTCACTCCATAGTCTAATCATATTGGCTTTAATACAAATATGAAAAAAAATTAAAAACCCTTAAGTGAAGCTGACATTTCAAGAGTACGCAATATTCTTATCCTAAACTTTTGCATCCTCCCACATGAATAGTTGCATGCTTCTAAGACTATGTAGATCCCAAAGAGAGATGCATCACACTAAGACGCAACAATGTGACAGAAGGACCAGAGGATTGCAGAAGGCTGCATTGCCCAGGTATCTGCAGGTCCAAAGTCAAAGGCTCAAAGGCTCTGAGTAGACAGATTCTCTGCTCTGGAGGTGACCATGAGTTTTTCTGCTCAGGTTATAGGATCTTTTCTTTTCTTTTCTTTTCTTTTTTTTTTTTTAAGACGGAGTCTTAATCTGCTACCAGGCTGGAGTGCAGTGGTGCGATCTCAACTCACTGCAAAGATTCTTCTGCCTCAGCCTCCCCGAGTAGCTGGGACTACAGGTGCGCACCACCGTGCTCAGCTAATTTTTTTGTATTTTTAGTAGAGATGGGGTTTCACCATGTTGGCCAGGATGGTCTTGATCTCCTGACCTCGTGATCTGCCCACCTCAGCCTCCCAAAGTGCTGGGATTACAGGCGTGAGCCACCGCGCGTGGCCCGGATCTATTCTTGAGAAGTGAATTCGGAAGTGGGTTCAGTACAAAGAGAAGTGTCTGAGAGACTTATTCCAGCTACTGAGGACTTGGGATATTTTTCCTTTCTAATATTGACTATTTCATGCCATTCAACCTTGAAAATACAGCACGTTTTGGGCTTTCCAGATAACTGGGCTGTGTAACGGCTTCTAGTTGTCTACCTGTACCACTTCTTTTGATTTTATTTTTATTTTATTTATTTACTTTTTTGAGATAGGGTCTCCTCACTCTGTTGCCCAGGCTGGAGTGTGATGGGACAATCTCCGCTCACTGCAACCCCTGCCTCCCAGGCTCAAGTGAGCCTCGCACCTCAGCATCCTGAGTGGCTGGGACTACAGGCACACGCCACCATGCTTGGCTAATTTTTTTTGTTGTCGTTGTTTAGATGGAGTCTCCCTCCGTCGCCCAGGCTGGAGTACAGTGGTGTGATCTCGGCTCACTGCAACCTCCGCCTCCTGGGTTCAAGCGATTCTCCTGCCTCACCTCCTGAGTAGGTGAAATTACAGGCGTGGCTGGCTAATTTTTGTATTTTTAGTAGAGACAGGGGTTCACCATGTTGATCAGGCTGGTCTCGAACTCCTGACCTTGTGATCCGCCCTCCTCGGCCTCCCAAAGTGCTGGGATTACAGGCATGAGCCACCGTGCCTGGCCCTAATTTTTGTATGTTTTTGTAGAGACACGATTTCGCTACATTTCCCAGGCTGGTCTCAAATTCCTGGGCTCCAATGATCCTCCTGCCTTGACCTCTCAAAGTGCTAGGATTACAGGCATGAGCCACTATGCCTGGGCTTCTTTTGATTTTAAAAAGGGCTTTCTCTTCTATTGTTCATCAGGCACCTATTGTGGGCCAGGCCTTGTGTTAAGGAGGAATTAAAAAGGATACAGAGATGAGTGAGACACAGCCCCTGCCCTAAAAAGGACTTAGAATCTGCGCCAGAGACGGCAGCTATATAACTGGCTGGCATGCAAGGCCAAAGGCATTCTGGGTCTGTCGTCCTTGGCTTCCCTACGAGCTTCTGCCATGTGTGGCTCAGTTCTCTCCATTACAAACCTGAAACCAGGAGTCGTCCGCAGCAGCTCCCTTCCCCTTGTCCAGGTTCCATCGACCCCACCTCCTTAACATCTCTCTTGTCCAACCCTGTCTTCCCTTTCCTCCTCTGGCCTGGTGCCACCATCCACCCTCCACCCTGCTCCACAGTGACAGGAGAACGGGCCAGAGCGGAGCACAGGGCTCTCCTGCCTACAGTCTTCCACTTAAGGCCTGTGGCCTCAGGATTTAGCATCTCAGCCATCCTTGTCCCAAGTCGTGCTCCCTCATGACTTCTCATCCTTGCACTTCCCATTGGCACTTGCTTCTGCCCTCATTTTCACCTGGTGAACTCCTATTCATCCTTCAAGGCCCAACTCAAGCCTAGAGACCCTTGGCCATACTTAATCGCTCGTCTCCCTGAGTCTTGAGCTTGTCACCCTTTACCCTGCATGACCGATCCGTATGGCCCATCACACTGTGATGTCATTGGTGGGCCACTTATCCATCTTCCTCCCTACCCCATAAGCATCTTGAGGACTGAGATGTGTCTTTCATCTCTGCATACAAGCCCCCAGCACAGGGCCGGAGTTAATGCTCTTGCTGTCCTTCATTTTCAGAGGCTCACTTGTGGGATGGAGGATGAGGAAGGGTTCAATAAATGATCTGGGCTAAGATCACCCAGTTAATCATTTGGCTTTAAGGTTTTCTGTCTCCTCACAAGGGGCAACAAGCTAAAATTCTTTCTAGGGCCAGGTAGATTTAGGGTTATCCCAAGAGAATGAGGTAGGACTGGTATACCAGTAGGGAGTGCAGCAACAATCCCACAGCCAACTTTTTGAAGAAGAGCTAGTGTGGTCATCATTAGACCAGCAGTTCCCAAACTTATTGACTCAGTAATTTTTCCACAGCACTTCTAGGCCAAAAGATATATCTAAAGCCCCACTTATTAAGTAAGTAAGTCCAAACAACTTAATAAATATTTACGCCTTAACAGCTTAGTGCCTGCTGTGCATTGCACAACTTCTCAAGCTTTAGGATCAGATCAGATGCCACCACCTTTATTTCCTGTTCCACACTGATTTTTGTGCTATACTTGCTTTTTAATCACAGGACCTGTGGAAAACCCAGCTTTGCAAAGAAACAACATCATCAAAAGGGAGGAGGTGAGATCTAATGTTAACACCATGAATACCTTGAGCTAGTAGTTTGCACAGTGTCTGGAAAATGCTACATATCACTGTACTTCCCTTGAAAAATTAAAATATCTCATAGCACCCCTGTGAGTTCACAGTAGTGCTCTGGGGCATACAAGCACACAGTTTGAGAACCATGCAATTATCCAGTAAGTAATAATAATGATACAATAATTGGCATTTATCCCTTGATTTCAGTTTCCTATGAGTTTGGAATCTCTATTAATATCTCTCTGTGAGTTATGGCCCAAAAGGAAGCATGTAAATTCTTAACATATTGTTTAAAGAAGTAAACATCTTTAATGGCACCATAACTGACTCTAAATCATTTTTACAAATTCAGCAGATGAGTTGCTAACCAAATAATAAGCTTCTAGAATCCTCCAAGTCATCAGTGTAAGATCCATTGGTGGACAAAGTACTATTTATGACCCCAGGGACCTCTCCGGGACCTGATTAAGAAAGAGACAATAAAATCAGTCTCTGGAGTAATGTTCCCCTATCCTCCATTTTTTGCCATGGCCAATGGCCATAGTCAAAAGCAGAAAAACAAACTAAAACTAAAAAGTACTGAATTTTGTCAGTCTAGGGGAGCTGGACAAACTCAGACTGTCTTCCCAGTCCTTGCCCTAAAGACATAAAATATACAAGAGGTACATCCAAGTTCAATCACAGCCAGATTCCCAAAGTCATGAGGAAAGAAGATATATGGGTGAATTTTTTTCCAACTGGAAAAGTCCAGCTTGACCTTGATTCCTCTTCCCTTGCATAGGCAACCAACATCAGCAACGAACTTGGCCGAGAAGGGATTAAGGAAAAGGAAAGAAAAATCCTTATACTGACTCTCTTTAAATAAATCTGTTTTTCTTTGTTAGAGAAGGAATACACTTCACTGTAGATGAAATAGAAATCACAGCTATGCAAGAAGGGGAGAAGGTGAAATTATCATCTCATTACTCAGAAATTACCATCTACTTCCAGATTCTTCTCTCTGTGAATGAAAGACACATTCATTGTCTTTCTTTTCTTTTTTATTGTGACTTCAAAGGGAATAATATTGTTTCAAAGCCTTTTATGTTTCATTAGAAGACCCATATTGTGAATATATTTCCATTTCAAGAAATAAATAATAAATGAAATAAAGCATCCTTTTAACAGCTACATAATATTCAATGAAAAAAATGTGATATAATTTAGTTTTTAAATCCTCTAGCATTGAATGTCTATGTTGTTTTAAGATGTTTGCTGACACAAATGGTGCTGTGATTAAAATCCTCATAGTTGAACATTTGAGAGCACATCTTTATTTCTTAGAAATTCTTTGAGTTTGAATTTCTGGGTCACAGAATACACATAGTTTTAAAGGTTTTTGATTGCCAAACTGTCTCTCCTCACCAAAAAATAAAAAAAAATTAAAAATTTTAAATATGCACCATTTTACCCTCCTGCCATCCATGTATAAAAGGGCCACAATGTACTTCTGAAAAATCCTTAGATAGTTTATGTTTTTGATGCCAAAGCAACTGTTAAATAACTTAAATGAGTGTGGGAGAGAGTGGTGTGGGGATAACACTACTTCCCTGCTTGAATTTAGAAACTAAACTATCCCTGAGAATTTCTCATTAAGTGAATTTTTTGAAGACTTCCTGCCAGAACACACACCACAGTCATTTATATTCCATGCAGGGAAAGAGGCTATGAGCAGAATTCATCATGAAAGTCTTCACAGAGCCTTGTAATATAAACATCTAGAAAAGGAATATGGGGTTAAAATGGAGAACCAAGAGTAAGGCCATCAGAATTACAGAACACACCCTGAGGACACACAGCCAGAAACCTCTGAAAACGCAGACTGGGTGGCAGAGAGTGGAAGCAGACGCTGCCAGCAGACATGTTATTGATTATAAAAATACCAGACTGAAAGGGCCAAGGTGTGGCTTTCTCAGCCTGGTAAGCTGGCCTGAGGCTCTGCAGATTCCACTGTTGCAACATAAATATTCGTACATCAACAACTCCCAAGAGCACTCCAGAAGAAAAAACACAGGGCTTCGAACATCCCGGGCAGGCACAACGGCTCCAGCGCTCAGGAGATACAGCATCGAAGGCAACGGTTTAGCTCCTCTGAAGCTTAATTTGCCCATCTGTAAAAGGGGCTCAGTAATAACGCTCTTCTCAGAGGCTTGTGTGTTGACGATTAAGTAAGATGATGTGCGAGGAAGCATTTTGTGATAATATCCCGAGCGCTGTCTCAGGGCTTGGCATGTGGTTGGCAATCCACATTTGTGAACAAAACTACACGATAAGCTGGATACACTCACTCAGTGTTGATATGAGATATCCAGAGAATGGAAGCAAGGATGAGTGTTCTGAATCAACTCTCCCACCACTGGCCCCACCACTAACAGACTGAAGTCCTGGGACCAGAGGCAGGCCAGGGCCACCTGCTTTAAGGATGTTCTGGTCACTCGGGGAGAGGCTGCCATGATGGCAAGAATTCCATGAAACCATTGATTGGGCTCACATTTACAATCCACGAGGGCCTGAAGGCAGCCTCTAGGGGATCCTGGATGTAGGAAATCTGGCAGGGGTTATCTGCCTCCTTAGCCCCAGGCTTGCAGCAAAGAAAGCCTGAGGTGAACCCTCATGAGATCTGGTACCACAGCTTGCCCTACATGGGGGCTGGAGGGGTTTAGAATTCCAAGACCGTGAACAGGGACTCACCCTGCCCATGGAACAAAGGAGGAAGACAGCCATTCCTTTTTTTTTTTTTTTTTTTTTGAGACAGATCCTCACTCTACTGCCCAGACTGGAGTGCAATGGCGTGATCTTGGCTCACTGCAACCTCCACCTCCCGGTTCAAGCAATTCTCCTGCCTCAGCCTCCCGAATAACTGGCATTACAGGCACACACCACCATGCACAGATAATTTTTGTATTTTTTAGTACAGACGGGCTTTCACCACATTGGCCAGGCTGGACTTGAACTCCTGACCTTGTGATCTGCCCACTTCGGCCTCCCAAAGTGTTGGGGTTACAGGCGTGAGCTACCGTGCCTGGCCTGAGCCATTCCTTAAGCTACTTTCTTTACTCAGACAAGTGGAACTGGGGTTCCTTCCCATCATCCTTTTATAGTGCCCATAGCCCAGTATCCAAATGGAAACTTGGAAAGAGGACAAAGGTCTAATCTTCTTCGATAGAATAAAGCAAGCTACCAGCATGCCCAACTACAGAGGATAGTTAAATACATTACAATAAATCCTTAAAGCCCTTAAATATCAGACCATGGATCTACACCTACTGACATGGACGAATGTTGCTCAACTTCTCTGAGACTCAGTTTACTCACCTGTAAAAGGGGATTAACAAGAGAACCTCCGTCTACAGGGTTGCTGAGAACACAGAAGGAGATAATATGAGGAATGGGGGGCACCTGGCACTCAACTCGGTGCAGAGCAAGTGTTCCATAGTAATGTCAGCTGTGTTATTAGTGTATTTTGTTATGAAGAAAGCAGATTACAAAATAATATTTATAGTATGTGCCTGTGTTTGTTTAAAAAAGAAAAAAACTATATGTAGGCCTGGTACGGTGGCTCATGCCTGTAATCTCAGCATTTTGGGAGGCCGAGGCAGGTAGATCACTTGAGGTCAGTAGTTCGAGACCAGCCTGGCCAACATGGTGAAACCCTGTCTCTACTAAAATACAAAAATTAGCTGGGTGGTGGTGCGTGCCTGTAATCCCAGCTACTCGGGAGGCTGAGGCAGGAAAATCACTTGAACCCGGGAGGCAGAGGTTGCAGTGAGCCAAGAGCTCGCCACTGCACTCCAGCCTGGGCAACAGAGCAAGACCCCATCTCAAAAAACAAACAAACAAACAAAAAACTGTATGTAAACAATGGGAGAAAAATGTCTGGAAGTATAAGCCCCCAAATGTGAATGAGGGTGATCTCTAGCTATTGGAAGTGGAGTGATTTGTAGTTTGCATTTCACTTCTTTGAATTGTTCTTTTTAAAAAAAATTAGCGTTCTATATTTTTGTAATGGAAAGGAAAAAGGAAACAGAAGGGAAAGGAAAGGAAAGGAAAAATAAAAACGGATTTGCTCAACCTAAATACTCAAAGCTGGGAGAATACTGAAGACAAACAGAAGGATATACGCAGCAATTGTAAATGCTATTTGCAGAATTCACATTGACATAGGGAAATGCTTATAACATGATGCGGGGCTGGTTGGGGGGACCAGGACACAACATGTTTTATGCTTCCTAATATCAGCTGTTGTAAAAAAAAATGCATAGAGAAAAAGTTTGAGGACAATATGCCAAAATACAAACAGTGATTACCTTTGAATGCTAGGATTATGGTGGCTCATTATTTTCTTAATACTGTTTTCTCTTTTCCAGATTGCTTACACAAGGCCTAAATTGCTTCTTTAAAAAAAAAATCAGGAACTACAACTGATAATAATAATAATAATGAACTGCTCTTACTTGCTTGATGGAAATCAGCAGGACCAGGGTGAGGAAGGGCCTCCCAGGGGCCCAGAGAGAGCACTTCCTGTGGAAGGAGAGAGGAGTGGTCCCCCTGGGGGCAGGTATGCCCATGGGCAGCTCAGGGAAGCCAGGCAGGAGTCCCACGCTTCCTTTCCCAGGCCCTGCCCTGCTCGATCCCAGCTTCATCTTCCTCGTGCACCTTCACAAGTAGAGGTACATCGCTCTAGCCATCCAAGATGCACCGCAGGCAGTCTGCTGTTGCATTCCTCTTGGTCCAGAGAGGAAATGTTTGCACAAATCCTCTCCACACTGCGCCGAGAGTATCTGAGGCGGTCTAGAGCAATCTACGGAGTCTTCAGAGTTCCTCCTCAGCCCTGGCTCATCCCCCGCCCCTGCCCCCCCAAAAGCAGGGAGATTTTTCCCAGACCTTCCCTAAGTCAGCTGTGCTTTCTGGGACTTCCTCGACAGGCCGAGGAGAAAGAACAAGGCGGTCAGCGGGCTGCACCCTGAAGGTTCTGCTCAATGCACAAAGCTGGCTGAGACAGGCTGGGGTTCGAGCTGCAGAGGAATGGCTGGCAGAAGGTGATGGGCCTCGAGCCAGTTTAGAGGCAGGTGTCTTTTTGAGGCGGGGTGTTTCTTTCTAAGGCATTAAGCTTGTCCAGGCTGGGCTGAGACTAACCACAAAGGCAGAATCGCCTCTGGGTCCTGTTCATGCAGAGACTGCAGGAGAGATGGTTGCTCAGCTCAGGACAGAACAGCTCCCAACCCAGGCCGTGAAGCAAAAACCCAATCAGCGGCATAGGTTATACCTACACGATAGCAAAACACTGTGTTGAAAAGTGCAACATTCACTCGTCTTGAATGCCCACTTGTTCTAAGCACATGTGGCTCAGCCCACCTGACAGACGCTTTTATGGAATTGATGATAGATCACTTACTAACCGGCACAGGAGTGCACTCTCCCCACAGCTCACATTGGCAACATCTTTTAATCCACCGTCCTATTTCACACATCCTGACAATAACCCCATGAGGTTGTGATGAATTCTCCATTTGACAGCTGAGAAACATTGAGGCTCAGAGAGGTTGGATGGCTTGCCCAAAGCCACACAGCAAGTAAACAGCAGAACCGGATAGGCAGGTCTTCTGACCAGAGTTGCTTGAGCACAGCTACTTGGGAAGGTGCCCTGTCCTGCCCCTGCCCTCTCCGGTGAGTTCTTAGCAGGCTCATCACCGTGCCTCCCAAAGGCTCTGCTTGGAACTTCTTACCCCACCTCTCCCAGGCCAGCTCCCAGCGTCCCTGCAATGTCTCCCAGCCTCCCAAATTGGAGGCCCAGGTGGAAGATGTCTTGATTGGATGGAACAGTGAGTCAGCAAGAGGCAAGAAGAACATGTTTTCACTTCGTTTTTGGTTTTGTTTTTGTGTTATTTTTTCCTTCCATCTTGAAGTCAAACATAGGAACTCATCGTGCGTGACTTTTCAACTGAATGAATTCTGAACAGTTGGTAAAAGCAGCCGCGCTATTCTTAATAGATGTCCCTAGAAATCGTAAAAACTCCATGTGACAAGATTTTAGACCTTAACAATGAAACACTCAAATAGAACAAAGACCCTAGAAATGGACTCAGAGTGGTGTCACCTCTGGAATCGACGTGATCATCTCTCTGGGATGACAGAGAGCAGGATGGAGTGACCCAGAGGGAGAAAGCACCCAAGGGATGGACTTTGGTCATTGAATGTGGCTGCAACTCTGTTCTGTGAGTGCTCATTAAAGATCATCTTCCAAGTTGCATGCTGGAAGATGGTCTGTCTTTAAAGAAAATGCCTGCTTTGCAAGAATATTCCGTCTCATCTCTTGCAACTTTTTCTCAAAAACATCCTTTATTTCTGAAGGGATGAAGGTTGGGGGCCACACACGACTTCCCCACCCATTGGCCGGGTGCCCTCTAGCGATGGAACGTGGTAAGGCTTCTTCCCTTGAGACTGGGCACCCCACCAGGCCAGTGAGAGCACAGGACACCGGTGCTCAGACTCAGCCAGCGGCAAAGTACAGATGGAGTGATATTAATGCAGTATCACTGACTAGCCCAGGCACATAGATTCCAGAATCTGTCTGGGGTGTCTTCAGGAGGTGTCTAACACGTCATCAAGAGCCCATGTGTTTCCAGGATGTTCTGCAGAAACTTCTGCCCTCACACCTTCATCAGTGTCCTCTGCCCGAGGAGTTCCTTAAAAATCTTCAGCATCACTGCTCCTGCCAGTGCCCCGTTCAGTGAGGGCCTGAGCGATGGTGCCCAGGGTTCTGTTTTCTAGCATCTGAGGCCCCTGGCCTCAGAACTCTGCAGCCAAGAGGGATGCATGCTGCCCTCCCCATCCTGCACAGCACCTGGGTCCTGAGGCAGCCTGCCTGTACCTCGGGTCGCCCAGGATCCCTGGAACAAACATCTGTTTTCCGTAGTCCTTCTCTACACAGGGCTGGACAAGAAACAGGCCTATGAAGTCCTTGGGATTCCCTGATTCCGGAATCCAAAACTAAGGACCTGCTCCATGCAAAAGGCAATGGCGAGGCTGTCTCACCAAGACAGCCACCCAAACAGCCCCTGGTCTTCCATCAAAACCAGCAGCCTCCACAACAGCCAAAAGGTGGAAGAAACCCAGGTGTCTGAATAGATGAACAAAATGCGATCCAATAAACACAGGGAATATTATTCTGCCTTGAAAAAGGAAGGACATTCTGACACATGCTACAACATGCATGAAGCGTGAGGACATTATGCTAAGTGAAGTAAGCAAGTCACAAAGGGATGGATACTGTATGAGTCAGTCCAATTACAGGAGGCACCTAGAGTAGTCAAATTCATAGAGACAGAGAGATGAATGGTGGCTGCCAAGCAGGGGAGGAAGGGCAATGGGAGTTGTGTGACGGGAACAGATGATGAAAGATGAAAAGAGTTCTGGAGGTGGATGGTGGTGATGGTTGCACAACACTGTGAGCGTAGTTAATCCCACCAAACTTTGCACTTAAAAATGGTTGAGATGCCAGCCTGACCAACATGGTGAAATCCCGTCTCTACTAAAAATACAAAAATTAGCCAGGCATGGTGGCACATGCCTGTAATCCCAGCTACTCTAGAGGGTGAGGCAGGAGAATTGCTTGAACCCGGGAGGCGGAGGTTGCAGTGAGCCAAGATTGTGCCACTGCACCCCAGCCTGGGCAACAGAGCGAGACTCCATATCAAAAAAAAAAAAAAAAAAAAAAAAAGATTGAGATGGCTGAGTGTGGTGGTTCATGCCGGTAATCCCAGCACTCTGGGAGGCCGAGGTGGGTGGATCACCTGAGGTCAGGAGTTTGAGAACAGCCTGGCCAACATGGTGAAACCCTGTCTCTACTAAAAATACAAAAATTAGCTGGGCATGGTGGCGGGCACCTGTAATCCCAGCTACTTGGGAGGCTGAGGTAGGAGAATCACTTGAACCCAGGAAGTGGAGGTTGCAGTGAGCCAAGACGGTGCCACTGCACTCCAGCCTGGGCGACAGAGTGAAACTCTGTCTCAAAAAAAGAAAAGAAAAAGGTTCAGATGGTTAATTTCATGTTATGTGTGTTTTACCACAATTTAAAAACAATGCCCTCTGGCCAGGCACGGTGGCTCACGCCTGTAATCCCAGCACTTTGGGAGGCCGAGACGGGTGGATCACAAGGTCAGGAGATCGAGACCATCCTAGGCAACATGGTGAAACCTCGTCTCTACTAAAATACAAAAAATTATCCCAGCATGGTGGCATGCACCTGTGGTCCCAGCTACTTGGGAGGCTGAGGCAGGGGAATCGCTTGAACCCGGGAGGCAGAGGTTGAGGTGAGCCAAGATCATGCCACTGCACTCCAGCCTGGGCAACAAGAGAGAAACTCCATCTCAAAAAATAAAATAAACAACAACAACAACAACAACAAAAACGCCCTCCTGCACACCTACCTCCTGGGGAGAATGGCAGAGCCAGCACCCTTGACAGGAACGTGCCCCTGCTCCGTGCCTCTGGATGTGGTGTGGCAGCACATGAAATTCCCCAGGGGGACGTGAGAGGAGGCTGTGTGAGGATGCCAGATGGCAGAGCTGAGGGGCAGGTACCGTGACGAGGCAGGAGGAGGGGGCCCCACAGCTCATCCTGCCCCACGCACCTCACTCAGCCATGGACAGGGCCAAGCAGCAGCGGGCGCTGCTCCTCCTCCCCATCTGCCTCGCCCTCATCTTCTCCCTCACTGCTGTGGTCAGCAGCCACTGGTGTGAGGGGACCCGGCGGGTGGTGAAGCCGCTGTGCCGGGACCAGCCGGGAGCGCAGCACTGCATTCACTTCAAACGGGACAACAACAGCAACGGCAGGATGGACAACGACAGCCAGGCTGTCCTGTACATTTGGGAGCTGGGTGATGACAAGTTCATTCAGCGTGGGTTCCATGTGGGGCTCTGGCAGTCCTGTGAGGAGAGCCTCAACGGTGAAGGTGAGCAAAGCCTGTAGATTCTGGGGGTGACAGGTGCGGGATGTGGCAGGGGCTCTGGAGCCAGGCTGCCTGGGTTTGAATCCTGCATCTCCACTGACTGTCTAGGTATCCTTGAGTAAGTCCCTTCACCTTTCTGAGCCTCAGTTTTCTCATCTATAAAATGGGAATGATAGCAGTACTTACCTCCGAGAGCGACTGTAAAGATGAAATGACCAGATTCACATACAGTGCTTGCAACAGGGCCTGACACATTGCAAGTGTTTATTAAAATTAGCTTTTCTCATTTGTTCTTGTCACTGAATCCCTGATATTTAAAATCCGTTGGGAATGAAAGGTGGCCCTGACCCAACTCGAAGGTGCGTCCCTGTTATTTCTCCTGCACTTGGAATGATCTTGGATGGATCTTTAAAGACAGAAGAGTGTTTTTACCTCTCAAAGAATTGAGGAGGGAGGAATTTGACTCTTCCATATTAGGCAGCCTGGCCGTAAGCCCGCGTTCAGGAACAGAGTACTCTTCCCTTTCTGCTTGGGAGGCAAAACCTCCAAGGCGGAAAAAGGAGGAATCCTCCTCCCATCCCCATTTCTCTCCTGACCTCAGCTTATTACAGTCAATTTCTTGTACAGCTTTTTAACTTTTCCTGGCGTTTCTAATTGCTTTTTCTTTTTCCATCCTCATAGCATTTGTTTTTTGTTCCTGAGGCCTAAGTAAAAGGCAACGAGAATGAACCCCCTGAGGCCCAGCCTGGTGGCTCATTCCTGTAATCCTAGCACTTTGGGAAGCTGAGACAGGAGAATCGCTTGAGACCAGGAGTTAGAGACCAGCCTTGCAACGTAGGCAACATAGTGAGACCTCTCTTTACAAAAGGTTTTTTTTTTAAAAAGTAGCTGGGCACAGTGTGGTGTGCCTGTGGTCCCAGCTACTCCGGGAGGATCACTTGAGCCTGGGAGGTTGAGGCTGCAGTGAGTCATGATCGTGTGACTGCCCTCCAGCCTGAATGATAGAGTGAGACCTGTCTCAAATTAAAAAAAAAAAAAAAAAAAAAAGAAACACTCAAAGAGATGCTATATGTCCCTCCCCACCACCCTCTCTCCCAGTGGTGGCCACTGTGCGGCCGTACCCAGCCTGACTGACCCTCCCATGTATCCAGGTCAGTGCCTGTGTCTTGTGCTGTAATGTGGTACAGACACTGCAATAGTGCCTGGAGCTAAGGCTATTTAGGGATCTCCCCAGTTCCTCTCTTCTCTGGGAGTGCTATCTTCCTATGAGTCTCTTCTCTACCTTCATGGACAGATGCAAAAGTCTCAGGACCCTGCATCCTGGAGGATTTTCAAAACAGTTCCAGAATTTTGGTTTGGAAACTGTATTCGCCATACTTATAGGCAAATCGCTTGGGAAATTCCATCTTCTTTCCAAGTTCTCATACGAGGACTGCCTGTAGGACTTCTGTTTCCACAGCTCTATATAGGCGTCACACCAGTTACCAAATGTGTCGCCCAAGGAGCTTGTAAAAGAAATATCCAGGTGCCCAATTCTGGAGGTTCTAATTTAAGAGAGCCGGGGTGGAGTCTAGAGGTCTGTATTCTTTTTTTATTTTATTATATATATTTTTTTATTTATCTATTTTGAGACGGAGTTTCCCTCTTGTTGCCCAGGCTGGATTGCAACGGCGCAATCTCAGCTCACTGCGACCTCCACCTCCCGGGTTTTAAGTGATTATCCTGCCTCAGCTTCCCCAGTAGCTGGGATTACAGGCATGAGCCACTGTGCCTGGCCAAAACTTTTTTTTAAAGAAAAAGAATACAGGCCAGGCTTGGTGGCTCACGCCTGTAATCCCAGCACTTTGGAAGGCTGAGGCGGGCAGATCACCTGAGGTCAGGAGTTGGAGACCAGTCAACATGATGAAACCCCATCTCTACTAAAAATACAAAAAATAGCTGGGTGCGGTGGTGCATGCCTGTAATCTCAGCTACTAGGGAGGCTGAGGCAGGAGAATCGCCTGAGCCAGGGGGGCAGAGGTTGCAGTGAGCTGAGATCGCAACATTGCACTCCAGCCTGGGCAACAAGAGCAAAACTCTGTCTCAAAAAACAAACAAACAAAAAAAAGTTTTAACCAAGGTGATATTTACTCATAGACAAGAGATGAACTCATTTTGAAAAGCTACTAGGAAAAATCAACAGTCTCTTGCCCCTTTCTTCTCCATAACTTAGTCCCACCCTTCAGGAGAAATCACAGTTAACTTAATTATTTCTTCTAGTATTTTCTTCCATGTTTTCAAAAACTACGGTTACACAGCCATGGCTTCATCGTAGATGTGAACCTATTAACTTCCTGTTATAATAAATAGGATTTAACTTTCTCACACCACAACATCCCACATACCCTCTGTCATCTTCCTAATGAAGTCACATCGCTGCTTTATTGAAATCAGTAAGCCAATAATATATTTTGACTCTATCATTATTGTTCATTATAGCATCAAAGCGGGTGCTATGGTTATGTTTATTGCTGTGTTCAGCTTTTTGCTTTTTCTGGAGTTGCCCGTTGCCTCTTTGTTTCTGATCCTTATGGCACTGGTGTTTTATTCCACTCAACTCTGTTTTATCTGGTGGTGTTCGTGTTTCTAATAAGACACGCTAGAGTCAGAGGAGCCCACCTCAGTGTACATCAAAGCCCTCTGGAAAGAAGGGAGTCAGCGCAGTGCAGAGTGAATTCACCCACAGTCATTTCCTTGTCAGGCACAGGGCCAGGAGGAGGGGAGGAGAGAAAGGTGAGTGAGCCCCAGTGCTGAGAGCAAGGATCCAGTGGGAGAGACCCACCTAAGGTGCAAACAAACAAGGAAAAAGATGATAATGGTTATAACAAGGATGCACCTATGATATGGGTGATAGAGTTTGGATAAAATGTCATCCCCATTGTTAGAGGTGGAGCCTGGTGGGAGGTGATTAGATTGTGGAGGTGGATTTACCAGGAATAGTTTAGCCCTGTTCTTTTGGTGCTGTCCTTGCAATAGTGAATGATTTCTCATGGGATCTGGTTGTTGGAAAGGGCATGGTGGCTCACGCCTGTAATCCCAGCACTTTGGGAGGCTGAAGTGGGCAGATTGCCTGAGGTCAGGGGTTCAAGACCAGCCTGGCCAACCCAGTGAAACCCTGTCTCTACTAAAAATGCAAAAAAAAATTTAGCTGTGTGTGGTGGTGTGCGCCTGTAATCCCAGCTACTTGGAAGGCTGAGGCAGGAGAATTGCTTGAACCCAGGAGGCGGAGGTTGCAGTGAGCCGAGATGGCACCATTACACTCCAGCTTGGGCAACAAGAGCAAAACTCCATCTCAAAAACAAAACAAAACAAAAACAAGAAAAGTGTGTGCCACCTTCCCCCTTCTCTCTCTTGCTCCCACTCCCACTGTGTGATTGGCAGATTCCCCCTCTGTCCTCTGCCACGATTGGAAGTTTCCCCAGGCCTCACCAGAAGCTGAGCAGATGCCAGTGCTATGCTTCCCGCACAGCCTGCAGAACTGTGAGCCAATTAAAAGCCTTTTCTTTATAAACTACCCAGCCTCAGGTACTCCTTTACAGCAATGCAAGAACTGAGTAACACAGGAGAGGTTATTTATAGCTCTAGGCATAGGGAGGACCTCATAAAGGAGGTGGCCATTGTGCCAGGCCCATAAGGCTATGATTTTAATAGATGGAGACTGGGGATGAGAATGTTCCAGGCAGGCAGAACTGAGAGTGAGCCAATGTCTGAGGCAGCATAATTCAGGTATTTGCATCAGAACACAAGGCAGGGGAGAGGAGGAATCCTTAAGTTCTTATGGAAGAACTTAGCTCACATGGCTTTTCCATGTCACCTGAGACAGCTTCTCCTTCCCTGCAACATACGGTCTCTGTCACCCAAGCAGGAGGAACTGAGCAGACATTTCCTAAACAGAGATGTCCCAGGGAGACAGCCCCAGGGAGGTGCAGGGCAGCCCATGGCGAGGGTGCTGAGCATGCTAACATTCTAGCTCAGCCCTCTCCTCCTCATTGGGCCAGGTGTGGTGGCTCACACCTGTAATCTCAGCACTTTGTAAGGCTAAGAAGGGCGGATCACTTGAGGTCGGGAGTTCAAGACCGGCCTGGCCAACATGGTGAAACCCCATCTCTACTAAAAATACAAAAATTAGCCAGGGGTGGTGGTGGGTGCCTGTAATTCCAGCTACTCAGGAGGCTGAGGCAGCAGAATCGCTTGAACCTGGGAAGCGGGGGTTGCAGTGAGCTGAGATCGCACCACTGTACTCCAGCCTGGGCAACAGAGTGAGACTTCGAGAAAAAAAAAAAAGCCTCATTGGAGAGAACTGGAAGCTTGCTAGTCGTGATGTCAGGAGGAGCTAGGGCCAGAGTAGAACCTGAACTTGAAGACAAGAGTTGGAAAATTAGGCCAATGGGAGGAAGCTACTTCATCAGTAATCAGGGAGCTGGCAGGAAAAATCCGCATGGGCTGGGCTTGAGGAAAGTGTGGAACTGGATATTCCAGCAGGAGTGGGAGCAGCTGCAACCTGGCTACCTGCATATGGCGTAGGCCATAGTCACACAAACACTACACAGGTAGATGGTAAAAATGTCCCCACGATTTCTGATTAAAAAGTTGTCACTCAGTTTGTGTGTGTGTGTGTGTGTGTGTGTGTGTGTAACTCAGCGTGTGTGTGGTGGTGGTGGTGGCATCTTCTCAGCCTAAAATGAGCTGAAAGCAGGAGTAAGAGATGTGTGAGGCTCTTTCAGGCTCCTTCCTCTAGAGGAAGTCCCCTTGGCACTTCTGCAAACCCACAGAGTGTTTACTTCACACACACACACAGGCGCACACACACACACAGACGCACACACACACAGAGACATACACAGACACACATGCACACAGATACAGACACACACATGCACACACAGACACAGACACAGACACACACACACAGAGACACATGCACACATACACAGACACACACACACACCACACACAGAAGCACACACAGACACACACGCATACATACACACACGCACACACAGACACACGCACATACAGACACACACACGCACACACAAACACACACAGACACACACAGAGACACACATGCACACACGCAGACACACACACGCACACGCATGCACCTGCACATTTTTCTGGATCACACCACGGAAGGGTTTTTCCCCTACTGTCAGGAGCACACACTGAATCTACAGAGGGTTAGTGTGTCAGTGTCCTCCATGATTCATGGACAACAGCAAGGAGAAATCAAGGGTGTATTTCTTGACTTCTGTCTTCGTCCATTCTCTGTTGCTTAGAACAGAATAGGTAATTTATAAAGAAAAGAAATGTACGACTTACAATTACGGAGGCTGGGAAATCCACGGTTGAGGGAGCACATCTGGTGAGAGCCTTCTTGCTGGGGAGGACTCTTCACAGAGCCCCAGAGAGGTGCAGGGCGGCCCATGGCGAGGGTGCTGAGCATGCTGACATTCTAGCTCAGCCCTCTCCTCCTCTTCCTACAAAGCCACTAGCCCCACACCCCACGAGAACCCATTAATTCATGAATGGATTAATCCATTCACGAGAGCACAGCCTTCATGACTCGAGCATCTCTTAAAGCTCCCACCTCTCAATTCCACCACACTAGGGATTAAATTTCAACACGAGTTTGGGAGGGGACATTCAAACCATATAGCAACCTCTTTCTGACTTCTATGCAACTATATTCTTGTATCAGGACAGAAAGAGCTCTCAATAAGTACCTCACTGGATGTCCTCAAAGATTACTCCACAGAGATGCCTCTTTGTGAAAGTAAACAAAAAGTGTCTTGAAGTCCAACAAATTGGAAAAGATTCCATATTATGTTACATTTTCTTCTTGAAAATTCACAACACACATTAGCACATCAAAATCTCTGAGAAGTCCTCCGATACAGCAACTTGTTTAACGTTACATATACCAGTGTTTCCCCAAATTTATGGAGCACAGAAGAGACTTTTTATGTTTAATAAGGATTAATAGGCCTGGTGCAGTGGCTCACCGCTGTAATCCCAGCACTTTGGGAGGCCAAGGCGGGTGGATCACGAGGTCAGGAGATCGAGACCATCCTGGCTAACATGGTGAAACCCCGTCTCTATTAAAAATACAAAAAATTAGCCGGGCGTGGTGGTGGGCGCCTGTAATCCCAGCTACTCGGGAGGCTGAGGCAGGAGAATGGTGTGAACCTGGGAGGTGGAGCCTGCAGTGAGCCGAGATGGCACCACTGCACTCCAGCCTGGGCGACAGAGCGAGACTCTGTCTCAAAAAAAACAAATAAATAAAGATTAATATTCTATAAGACTATTGTTCAGTGGAACGCACTTTGGGAAAGGCTGATCTAGAACAGTAGAGCCATTTTACAGACAAGAAGACTGAGTTCCAGAGATGTAAGTCACCCATGACCCATGGAAGAGTATACAGGTAGGAGCTGATGGAGCTGGGCTTGGAACTCAAATTGCATAACGCTTAGCTCTGACTTTGCCTGTTACCCCACCATGCACACACCTTAACTGAAGGGCAACAACTTTTATAATTATCAGTGAACAATGCTGTGCCCATCAATTAAAAAAAAAACCTCTGCTCAATCACCAAGGCACATGTTTACCTATGTAACAAACCTGCACATCTGCATATATGCCCCAGAATTTAAAAGCTAAAGGAAAACAAACAAACCAACAAACAAAACACCTCTTCTCACATTTTACATATTTCTTGAAATAATAAGGTCATCCAGGTACACCTGGGTCTGTAAATATTGTCGTCACTTTATTAAGAAGGAAGAAAGAAAGACATCTTCCCCCGATCATCTCCCTCGGCCCGGTGTGCTTCATCGTTACCCCTAAAGCAAAAACGTTTAGAATGAACTAATAATTAACTAATTATTTTTACTTAATAATAAATAAATTAATACCAAACATGTTAGAGGACAAAACAAAAGCTATACATCAAGGAGTTACAAACTCAAATGTTTATAGGAGGTCCTAGCAAAAGTACGTGGAGCTGGGCTATGGGAATGCCGGTGACCTTGAACCTCTGTACGTCAGCTAAAGGAGCTCCTCTCGCTCACATCAGCTTCATGGTCATGTGTGCTTGTAAGCCCAATATGGTGTTATCAGATGCTCTGATTTTTCAAGGGAGGTAAGATGTTTGGATTTCTTTGTAAAATTTCTCAATTTTGAAATATCTTGAAAACATGGCATGAACAACAACAACAACAAAAAACAAACAAAAAAAAACATGTCTGCTGCAGAATCTAGCTGGGGCTCCAAATTGGGGATTGCACCACACAGGCATCTGCCATTTAGTCGAATTTGTCGCAAGTACTTAGGAGATTTGGGGCATAAGAAAGAAAAGGGCTCAGACTGGAGGGAAACGGGATGGAGCCCAAACAGTCCTTTGGAGATAGGGTCAGGGTCAGGGTCAGGAGGGGTGATGAGAGTGACGTAGAGCTGGCAGTGAGAGCCCCAGTCTTGGGAGGATGTGCCTCGGCCCTAAACAAGTCCAGGAAAGGGGCTTCTGGGCATCCGACTGCCCCAGCTCTGCTGCCCTGTGGGGCCTCCCTGTGTGTTTTCCTTCTGAATGGACTCCATGTCCCTAAAAGTTGACCCTCCAGGGAAGTACTCCCTTACCTGGAGTGCTTTTTTTTTTTTTTTGGACAGAGTTTCACTCTGTCGCCAGGCTGGAGTGCAGTGGTGGCACGATCTCGGCTCACTGCAACCTCTGCCTCCTGGGTTCAAGCGATTCTCCTGCCTCAGCCTCCTGAGTAGCTGGGATTACAGGTGCACACCACCACACCCAGCTATTTTTTTTTTTTTTTTTGTATTTTTAGTAGAGACGGGGTCTCACCATGTTGGCCAAAAATGGTCTCAATCTCCTGACCTCGTGATCCGCCCGCCTCGGCCTCCCAAAGTGCTGGGATTACAGGCATGAGCCACCGCGCCCGGTCACCTGAAGTGCTATTTTAAGACATCCTCTGCCCAAGCCACCTCCAAGAACTCTATCCTTTCTTCCCAGTGCCTAGAATGTCTTTAAAGGGAACCCACACCTTTGATCCCACAATCTGAAATGACAATTCCTGGCCCAGGCGGCACTTAAACACGAAATGTTCTTTTCCTTAGGTGAGTCTGTGAATCCACAAAATGTGTGGATTTTAGATTCTGTGCTGTTCTGCTAAACTCAAAAAGTTCAGGGCAGAGGGACCCAGGCACCCCATAAAGGATAGGGGCGGAGTGGGGGTCAGGGGAGAGCAAACTGACAGAGGATGTCAGAGTCAGGCACGGAAGGATTGGACGCCACTTCCTCGGGCTTGCTGTCCTGCTTGGCTGCTGAAGCACTCAAGCTATGTAACACCCGCCTCCCTGGCTTCATGGGATTTATAAAGAATTTTTCTTTTAATCCTTCTGGCTTTATTCAAAAGGAACACCAAAGATGAATTTCCTTTTCTGTCCCTTTTCTCCATTGCTCTCCACTGCATTAAGTCAGTGATGTAGCGGGACAGCGCTGGGCCCGGGCTCTGCGCCCTGAGCTCTAACACGGAAACTGTCTTGAGCAAGTCACTTTCCCTCAGAGGCCCTTGAACGCACTCCTGTAAACTGTGTGGGGATGAACCAGATGATTTCCCAGGCTCCTCCCACTCGACAGTCTATGATTCTATTTTGGGCTGACGTGTTAGTAGAGAGAGTGCAGGACACTCAGCTGGGACAGGACCCCAGAGGGTGACTTGCCATGGTCTCAATCCTCCATCTGTCACCCCCTAAACCAGAATTTGGTTACATCTTCACACCAAGTGGATATCCATGGACTTAGAATTTTAAAGGGAACTGCATATCTAAGGCTGTGGCTCAAGATTTTTTACCTGATGTGTGCAACCTGACAGATGACACTCACATACAAATAATATCTATCTCCCTGGAGCACATAAGTGAGTCTAGTGGCAGGTTCTGCCCAATACCTGGTACACACACAACGATTCTTCCCTTTCTTTCATAGTCAAGAAAGCATGACGGAATGCAAGCAAATGCGTGACTCGCCTGCTAAGAGTCTTAGTAAGAGACATGGCTCTGAATCTGCTCTCACTCATTTAAAAATAAATTGCGAACTTTGATCATTTCCCTTCAATAAGAAGCCAATTATTTTAGATTCATATCATAATGAATGCTATTTCCAAAGCTGAGAACCCCTGGTCTAAGACTTGCAGTATTAGTCCAGATAGGCTAGGGTAGGCTGCAATAACAAACAACCCCCCAAATTCCAGTGCTTTAAACCAACACATTTATTTTTAGCTCATTCTGTATAGACTTTTCAGGTTGGCAAGGGGTCTGTTCTCATTTTAGCTATTCAGGGACCCAGGCTGATGGAGAGTCCCTCTTGACATGGGCCTCTGGGATCACAGAGCAAGGGAACAAGAACCAAGGGAAAAGTCACTGGCTTTTAAAGCTGCTCAGATCCATCTCATTTTTGCTCCCAGTTCATTGGTCAAAGAGTGTTACGTGGCCAAGCCAGAGTCCAATAGGGTGGATTATATCAGGCTCCCACACAGAGGGGCAGCTCATGTCTCTGAGCAGTAAAACAGTCTGCACACTCCCCCTTCCTCATCCAGTTAAGGGGCTAGAAATTCACCATTTGCCCCCTGGTTGTGAAGTGTAGCTCACTTCTGGATGCATTCTCTTTATCTTTCAGATGAAAAGTGTAGGAGTTTCCAGAGTGTAGTGCCAGCTGAAGAACAAGGTAAATACCTTACTCGCACTCTGCCCACTAGCACTCCTCATAGCTTGGACTATTTTTATAGTTTTATTGGGAATAGGGGAAATGATGAGGGAGTCATTGATGATTTTTCCATGAAGTCAGGTCCAAAAGCTAGAACCGCAGGCTCTCTTCCTGTGCCCTATAGCCAGTGGTGTGCTGGCAAATGTTTAACAGCCAACTTTGTAGGGTGGATGGGAAGCCCTGATTGGCAGCATTCGCCGTGTTCCATGGTGTAAATATTTCCACCGTAGCCAATTTCAATTGCAAGATGAATGCAGCTCTCGGTTGCAAGATGAACACAGAGCTGTGAGATGAGCTTCAGCACACCACTGCCTAGAGCAGTTTTTTCTTCTCTCTAAAGCTCCCTAACACTCAGTATCTTTGTAATTACTTTCCTGGTGTCTGTTCTCCCAGCTGGAGTAGAGGTTTTGTGAAGGCATGGATCACGTCTATTCATTGCTGTGTCTCCATTACCTAACTTGCCTTAGAGGAGTCCTTTCGCAAAGATGAATTCCTTTTCTGTCCCTTTTCTCCATTGCTCTCCACTGCCAACAGAGCTCCTTGAAGCCACAGGTGGGATCCTCTCCAGAAAGTAAACAAGTGGCTTCCACAGAAACAAATGAGGTTTTGGTACCTGCAGACAGGACTCGCCAACTCACAGACCCTCCGCCCCCATGTTTGTGTAACTTTTTCTTGCAAAAGGCAAAGATGATATCTCCTGGTAAAATCAAAACATCATGGTGAGAGGTGAGGCTAGCTGGACTTCCTGGGTCGAGTGGGGACTTAGGGAACTTTGCTGTCTTACAAGAGGTTTGTAAAACGCACCAACAGGAACTTTTCTGTCTTAAAGAGGTTTGTAAAATGCACCAATCAGCGCTCTGTAAAGTGCACCAGTCAGCGCTCTGTAAAATGCACCAATCAGCACTCTGTAAAATGCACCAATCAGCAGAATTCTAAAAGTAGCCAATCGCAGGGAGGATTGGAAAAAGGGCACTCTGATAGGACAGAAATGGAACATGGGAGGGGCCAATAAGGGGATAAAAGCTGGCCTCCCCAGCACCCCCCCCCCCCCGCCACCCTCTTGGGTTCCGTGCTGTGGAAGCTTTGTCCTTTTGCTCTTCACAATAAACCTTGCTACCACTCACTTTTTGGGTCTGTGCCACCCTTAAGCGCTGTAACACTGACCGCGAAGGTCCGTGGCTTTGTTCTTGAAGTCAGTCAGACCATGAACCCACTGGCAGGAACCAACTCCAGACACAATGGTAGTTTTTGAGCTTGGGCATGGAGACCCCCAGCACCACTCATATCCTCACAGCAGGGTTTTGCTTAGTTTCCCTGCCCCCACCCCACCCCACTCAGCTACGGGCAATCCCTATAGCCATCTCTTTCAGCCCTGAGGAGTGCCTTTCCATTGCCAGCTTTCTAAGATTCAGCAGAGGCATCTGTGATTTCCACTCCAGTGTGTCTATTTTTCATGTTTTGTTTAGAAGTGAACTAAATCAAAGGAATGAACAATTTAGTACTTCTGAATTAGAAATGTCCAGCGTTTCTAACATCCCTTTCTTTGGCAGGTGTTTTGTGGCTGTCCATCGGGGGCGAGGTCCTGGATATCATTCTGATACTGACAAGCGCCATCCTCCTGGGCTCCAGAGTGAGTTGTCGCACTGGGTTCGACTGGCTCAGGGTGGATGCCTTGGTAGCCATCTTCATGGTGCTGGCAGGTACTTTCCAACAGCATCCTTGGAACAGGCTGCCCCAGAGGGAAAGCAGAGTGTCAGGCTGGACATGCTCATTGCCAAAGAACAGGCTGGCTCTTTCCCATCAATGGCCATTTGAGCAGGGCAGGTGGTCCACTGGATAAGTCACCAATGAATTCCATTGGCTGGGGACAGTATTCTTAGGGTGACAGATGAAAAGGGGTTAGGCACAGATAGAAAGTGAAATTTATCCGTTTGTCTTTGTCACAACCAGGGAAGAGGGTGCCCTGGCTCTGACAGCTGGCATCACTTCACTGAAAACAGTACTTAGGCATGAGTCTGTGGCGGGATCCTGCCCAGGGGCAGACGTCTCCTTAATGGGTGTATGACCTCAGGCAAGTTACTTAACTTCTCTAAGACAGAACACTATAATGTATCTCAAAACACTTTGGCGATGACTAAATAAGAGTGCACCTAGTATAGAAGAAGTACTCAATAGATGGTAGTTTTAAAAAAAGTATCCACATTTGGTATAAATGTTCCATAAAAATGAAGAACTCCTTTTTTTAGTTCTACTTCTGTGTTCTCCAAGTAACTTTTAAAGCCACTTAATTGGGTCTCCTAAGTGGGCCTTTGCAGAGAGAAAGAACCCTGAACAAATGACTTCCTTTAGTCCTCAAACTGGATACGAGAAGTTACTCATGTTAAGTTAATCATGTAGCAGGCCAATTTGTACATCATTTTTGTGCTTGATAAGTGTAATACATCTTTCCTAAGTCCTTTTTTTGTAAAGTCCCTTTTAATTATTTTATTTTACTTATTTATTTATTCATTTTGGGATGAGGTCCCCCCAGGGTGGTCTCAAACCCCTGCGCTTAAGCAATCCTCCCTCCTCAGCCTCCCGAGTACCTGGGATTACAAGTGCATGCCACCATGCCTGCCTCCCTCAAGTCTTATCCTCAGTGAATGGAATGATAAAATCCAATTTCTGATCTTCTTAGGAAGGAAGCAGGCCGTGGAGACTCCTGCCCAGGTTCTGTCAGGTCCTCCCCGATTGTGTCTTTCTGGATGTCTCTTCAGTTTCAATTGTGGGAAAGATGTCCAGCGGAATGTTTAAGGATGACTACATGCAGATACATCAAAAGGATTTTATGAATGCTAGAGAGCTCCTTACAGCCAACTCATGCAGCGTAGAGTTCTTCCATCATGTGTCTTCTTAACTGTGACTCACAGAGCTTTCCTTGCGCAGGGCTCCTAGGCATGGTGGCCCACATGATGTACACAACCATTTTTCAAATCACTGTGAACCTTGGACCAGAAGATTGGAAGCCTCAGACCTGGGACTATGGCTGGTCATATTGGTAAGTTGCTTGGTCATGGTGCTCAAGTCCTGGGGGATCAGGAGAGATGCACATAAAGATGCACATAAGTTTTGTAGGATGACCAACCTTGGTCATAGTGCCAGCATCTGCCAGTATTGTGACTTTGGGTTAATTCTGTGACCCATCTGTAGCCCAATTCCCTCATCTATAAAGTGAAGATACCTGCCTCAAATGTTTGTATAGGGATTTAAAGAGATTATGTTTATAAAACTCTTTGCACATAGTGAAGTCCCCGAGAAATTGAACATTGTTGATGTTCAGTTCTTAAACACAGTGTGGGAGGAAGTGTCTTGATCTATAACCCTAATAAATACTTCAACTGTGGGAGACCCAGCCCCTGTTTCTAATGCAAAGACAAGGTCATGACATCAGAATTCTGTCTGTAACTGACTCGACCACATTATCCAAGACCACAGGGGTTCTCTTTGATGTGGACCTCTGAAGCATATCGTATCTTAAAAATAGATGTACATAACTTACATTTTCATCTTATATAACAACCTCTTATGTTACTTTCCTCTTTGTAAAACACATAACACGTTCAGGGCTCACTCCCTCATCCTACTATTCTAGGATTCAGTGAACGCATGTGTGTTACTGTGAGCCATATGCTTCGTGAGTTGTTAGAGTCTGAACTTTTCTTAGTCTTCGTCTTCCCAGTCTGAAGATGTTAATTTTTACAAATGTTTCTCTGGGCACCCTGTCCCTCCACCTGTTTGTCACTTAGCTACCCCCCTTTGAATTAGTGCTATTGGTGCTGAGGGGCTATCACTGGCACCTTACACAGTTGAGAGTGTAGTTGCAGCAGAGCTCAGATGAATTGTAGGTGGATTCTCAACTCTGGCCAATTTGTACTGCACTCCTTTTGCTATGGATAGAAGCAAATTCCAAACACTAAAGGAGCCTGAAGAATGGTCTGTTTGTTTCCAATATCATTTTGTTTTGTTTTTGTTTTCTATTACTTTCAATTACTTAATTTTTAGCAAAAGAAGTATATGTAAATGGTTGTTAAACATCGAATAGTACTAAACGTAACAATCTATCAATTCCATTCTCTCCCTGTGCCACCCTTCTGATACCCACCAAGTTCATTCTGTTTGTGCTTAGTAAACCAGTTACTGTGATGATAGGTCTTACAAAAGATTTATTCACAGGGCAGATAAAACATTTATTCACAGGGCAGCCCAGTAAGGAGGTGGGAGAACAGCTCTCAAATCCGCCTGCCTGAAGATAAGACTTTGGGATATTTATGGGTTAGAGAAGTGGGGTGGTCTAAGGCAAGAGGAAAGGTGATTGGCAGTGGGGAAAAATAAAGTCACTGGTGATCTGTGCAAGCATAGTCAGGGTTCATGGCTCTTCACAGGATGCATGTTCAGAAAATGGTAGCATTAGCATGTTCTGAGGATAGAGTTTTTGGCTTTCTGACATCAAAAGGCCACCTCTCAGGCACTTGCACAGGATCAGCTGAAGGATCAGTGGTCTCAACCAGTTTGAACTGGATAGGAGCTGCCCCAAGTTCCTGAAAAACAACTAAGCAACCATTACCATGGTGACATATACATCAGAAATGTTATCTGTAAGGAAGCCAGTGAAGGTTAAGTTATAGAGTTTAGTGGCGTGGCTTTTAGCTATATGAGGAGGAAAGAAAGCAAGCAACCAAAAGCAAGCAGCGCAGGTTAGGTTTGGTGGACCTAATCAGATTAGCTTCTCAGTTTCACTTCCAACCCCCAAAGCCCTCAGTTCTCCTGCCCTATTACAGGCTGGTTGCTGCCTAGAGCTGTCATCATGAGACTTCCCTGCACCACTCCCTTATCTTGGAATGCTGTTTCTTAGGTCCCATTGCATTATCTTATTTAGTTTACATCTACCTTTTCTGGAAGCACATCCTTCAGTAGCTTCCTAAGAAAGGATCCAATGAGAGATAAGTTATTTTACTCCTTGCATGCCTGGAGATTCAATACTCCATACTTGATTGATCGTTTGACACAGTGCAGAATTCTCTGTTGGAAATCATTTTCCCAAAGAATTTTGATGGCTGTACCCCATTCTCTTCCAGCATTCATAGTTTCTGCCAAGAGTCCAACACCATTCTGATTCATGTGCCTTTGTAGGTGGCCTGTTATTTTCTTCTCTCTATGACCAATGTTCTGAAATGTCATGATGATGTCCTTTGGCAAGGATCCTCTTTTCTCCACATTCATCCTTCATCTTGTGCTTGGGGTGGGGGTGGGGAGCCTTTAATCTGAATATTCATGTCCTAGAATTACAGTGATTTTTGTATTTGTATTATTTCTTTGATTATTTCCTTTCATCAATTTTTTGTTCTCCTTTTAGAAAACTCTTGTTAGTTAGATATTAGGTCTTTTGGGTTTATTAGTCAAGGATCTTATTACTTTCTTTATATTTTGTTTCTCTTTTTGTTATATTTTCTGAAAATTTTTCTCTGCTTGTCTTCCAGCCTTTCTATTGAATTCTTATTTTGGACTTATTTTAATTTTCCAAGCTCTTCCTTGTTTTCCAGCTGTTCCTTTTTCATAATATCCTGATCTTGCTTTATTGATACAGCATCTTCTTTTCTCGTATTCCTCTGAGGATATTAATCAAAGGGTTTGGTTTTTGTTGCTGTTTTCTTTTGTTCCTTGTGTTATCTCTTTCCTTTAGAATTCTTTCCCCTCCCCACTTTGTTGTTGGACCTTTCCCCCAAACATTGGCATCTTTGATTGTCAAGGATAATTGGAAGCTCTGGAGCAGGGCTGGTATTTATCTACTGGTAGGCTCTTTTGTTGTTGTTTTGGCATGTGATCGGGTATGGCACCATCTATTTTATCTTGGAATTCCACTCCACAAAAACACACACAAATATCAGTTTGTAGAGGTTCTTTCCACAACCTGTCAGTGTCTTCAGAAGGGAATCATCCAGTATCCGCAGGAAGTGGAGTAAGCTCGCATGCCTGGCTGATAATTTCTGAGGTTAGGCATAGGAAAGGGCTGGACAGCTTCCCACTCCTGTGCAGATTTCCATACAATCCCATTTTCAGACCAGCCCCCTTCCCTGCCTTCCATTGGGCCTGCTGTCTCTGAATCCGGAGCCTTTCCTTCCGTTCACCTTCTCCAGAGAATAAAACTTTGCTCTTCTAGGGGAAAGGGAGGTGGGGTAGAGTGTTTGTGGTAAGGAGGAGACCGGGGAAAGGGCTGCATTTTTTTGTGCTGTATTTGTGCCTCAAGGTTCTGCACCTCTCAAGGATTCAGCAGTGCTGATATAACAGGCATCCTTCTTGTCTTGTGGGTGGCCCTCATTGCAGACACTTTCTGTGTTGCATCCCTCACTCCATGAATTAGTCATCCCTCTCCCAGCCGCTTCCATACTCTCGTGTCTCCTCTCCAATTCTCCTTGTCCTTGTGTGTTCACACTAGTACACATCCCTTTACTCTCATTTCAGTGGGGGTGTGGAGAGATGCAATGAGTTTCTGCCCTCATTTAAACCAAAATAATCACCTGCTTAATGAAAACACGAAGCAAGGCCAGGCCCAACGCAGAACCTTGGCATATGTCCTTGGTTAACTGAGGCCACAGCATCAGGAGGCAGCAAAGTCTCGCAAGTCAGCCAGCAGTACCTGGACTCACGGGGTTTGCAGCCGCATCCAGGATGTCCCACTTTCTAAATGGTGGTCGTGGACAAGTTGCTTAACTTCTCTGTGTCTCAGTTTCCTCATCTGTAAAATGGAGATTATTATAGTGCCTCCATCAGGGGGTCGCTGTGAGGTGTTCAGTTAGATAATCCGATGCCCATCACAGCATCTGGCATACACACAAGACTGTTTATTATTGTTAATCTTATTATTATCCATTGGGAAGTGTCTCTGGTTAACCCTACATTTTGCTTTTCTTCTCTAGGTTGTTCTTTGTCCACCACACAGCCCTTCTCTTTGTCTCATAATAATGCAAACATTTGAACACCCTTTGGTATAAAGTAGATGCTAATTACCATGTTCCCAACACAGTGCTGGGTTCTATGAAGGATGAAAAGTATAGCCCATCATCTCAGTATGCAACGGGCTTACAGTCTGGATGGGGATATAAGAATAATGATGCTGGTCGGGCGCGGTCGCTCATGTCTGTGATCCCAGCACTGTGGTAGGCCAAGGCGGGCAGATCACCTGAGGTCAGGAGTTCAAGACCAGCCTGGCCAACATGGTGAAACCCCGTCTCTACTAAAAATCCAAAAATTAGCCAGATGTGGTGGCACACGCCTGTAGTCCCAGCTACTCAGGAGGCTGAGGCAGGAGAATTGCTTGAACCGGGAGCCAGGGGTTGCAATGAGCCAAGATCACGCCATTGCACTCCAGCCTGGGTGACAGAGAGAGACTCCGTCAAAAAAAAAAAAAAAAAAAGGAAAGACACCAGTGCCACTGTCCTGGGTTACAGCCAACAACAGCAATAATCTGTAAACTTCTATGCAACAGATGCTATACTAAGTATTAATACTTCCCACGCATTCACTCACTGAATTCCTCACAGCCACCCTGGTGACAGCATTGATATTATTCCAGTTTTGCAAATGAGGAAACTGATTCAAAGAGGTAAAGCAACCAGCTCAAGGTCACATGGTTAATACAAGGTGGGGCCACGGTGCAAAGCCAGCACAGTGACTCCAGAATCCATTCTCTTAACCCTTGGGCTAAACAATACATTGACTAGACTCTGGGATTTGTGATCCAAAATGCAGGTCCAAATTGAGTAGAACGAGGAGCTGTTGTTTTCTCCAGATTGACCCCCAATCTGGAGAAAACAGGAAGTCCTGGAATCACAGCCCTCAGCCCTTTCCTAATGGTGCCTTCTGTTGACAGCCTCGCCTGGGGTTCTTTCGCCCTCTGCCTGGCTGTGTCGGTCACGGCCATGAGCAGGTTCACGGCAGCCGGCCTGGAATTCACCGAGAAGCAGAGGGCACAGAACAGCAGTCGGCACTCTCAACACAGCTTCCCGGAACCCGAGGCTTCAGAGAGCGTTTGGAAGACAGGAGCTGCTCCTCACCCTGCTGAACAAGCCTTCAGGAATGTTTCTGGGCACCTCCCACCAGGAGCCCCAGGCAAGGTGTCCATATGCTAGCCAGTGTCCATGGCTGCCACGTCTGCACAGGCAAACAAGCCAGGCACTGACACTCAAAATGTACACCCTGCCTCTGGGTTGGACTTCAGGAGACTGTTGTCCAGGGAAAGCTTCCATCCCCACCCCTCCACATCTCACCTTTTACTAAACACCTTTGGCTTCAGCCTTTGATTCCTGTTAAAATGCCAGCACCTTGAAGTGAGATAATGCTTACTGAAGATATCAACCATTGACACTCTAGTATAAAAGAGAGCTTCTTAATGACAGTGAATTTGATAAGGATACCAAAGAAAGAGGGAGGATGCCAGTACTAAGGGAAGAGAAGTTGAAGAAAGGGGAAAGCAAGTCTTTTTAACTACAAGGGATGCAAAATGTGCTGTCCGCATAGGTTTGTTGAGAGAAAAATCCAGAAAATGTTTTCTCCTAATTGACACACACAATAAAGTATGTGTGGCTATCACATACTTTCTTTTTCATCTGAATCAAGAAGACAGAAATTTCAAAACATGTTTCCTGTTATTTTTTAAAATATTTATTCTTGGAAATTTTGTGTTTCTACTCATAGTAAAATCAGTTTGGAAGGACAGTCGAATGATAGAAATGAAAACACAGTCAAATGGAATGACATCTTATCTTAGGTTAAGTGGAACACATGTTTGAGTTGTTCTGCTTAAATTAAATCGCCAGCCACTTTTGCTTCTAAAAATAAACATTACCAAACATGCAGGTCTTATTGGAGGCAGTGGTGGGTTGCAGGATTCCTAATACGGTCATCTGCAGTATTGTATCAATTCATCCCACGTCTAGCTACCATGTTATTCAGGCCACAGGTTGTTCCACACATAATTTGATTTTTTGAAAAAAGAAAGGAGCTCACGCCTGTAATCCCAGCACTTTGGGAGGCCGAGGCGGGCGGATCACAAGGTCAGGAGATCAAGACCATCTTGGCTGACACGGTGAAACTCCGTCTCTACTAAAAATACAAAAAATTAGCCGGGTGTGGTGGCTGGCGCCTGTAGTCCCAGCTACTCAGGAGACTGAGGCAGGAGAATGACGTGAACCTGGGAGGCGGAGCTTGCAGTGAGCCAAGATCACGCCACTGCACTCCAGCCTGGGCGAGAGTGGGAGACTCTGTCTCAAAAAAAAAAAAAAAAAAAAAAAGTGGGGGGGCGGGGGCGGTGGGCGTAGTGGCTCACACCTGTAATCCCAGCACTTTGTGAGGCCGAGGTAGGCAGATCACTTGAGGTCAGGAGTTCGAGACCAGCCTGGCCAACATAGTGAAACCCTGTCTCTAGTGAAAAAATATATCAAAAATAGCCGAGCATGGTGGCACACATCTGTAATCCCAGCTACTCAGGAGGCTGAGGCAGGAGAACTGCTTGAACCTGGGAGGTGGAGGTTGCAGTGAGCGGAGATCGTGCCACTGCACTCCAGCCTGGGCAATAGAGTGATACCCTGTCTCAAAAAAAAAAAAAAAAAAAAAGAGAAAAGAAAGGGACTGCAAACTCTAGCAACCTTCAATATGTCCTTGCTCAGATCTATTTTAAAAATTATATTCATGTGTTTTGTAAACATATCATTTCTGGGAATAAAAATCCAATGAAAATCTGTTTATGCTGAACTGTAACACTTATACTGTCATAAAATAAATGAAAAAAAAAATCCAGCTACCTTCGTGTTTGGGGCTCAAGGTGAGCACCTGCCTGACAAACATTGGTTCTGTGGAATTTTGTGTTTCATTGCACTAAGCATATATGAAGAGATAGACAATGGATTCTTGCTGGAATAAGCCCAACCCAGAGAATGTCTGCTGGGGTTCCCTGCGCCATGTGCTCACCTAGAGCAGGAGAGTTTGTACCCACAAGCCTCTGCCCTTGGCAGTGTGCAGATTCTTTCATGTCGTTTTTCATCCCTATGTATTCATGTAGGCAGGTCCCGTGTGACTGTCATAATATCAAGTCAAAGTCTCATCTTACAGAGAAGGAAATACACTGGGGAGAAATTTCACTGAATTCGCTCTTGTGAAAAACACCTGTGAACACTGTGGCTGAGGATGCCAAGGAAGAAATAAACTTTTAAAAACTATTTGGGCAAGTTTTTATTTTTATCTATTTATTTTCATAATCAACTTTTATTTTAGGTTCGGCAGGGGGGTACATGTGCAGGTTTGTTGCATGGGTAAAGAAATAAATTTTTGGCTGGGTGCAGTGGCTCACACCTGTAATCCTAGCACTTTGGGAGGCCCAGGCAGGTGGATCACCCGAGGTCAGGAGTTCGAGACCAGCCTGGCCAACATGGTGAAACCCCATCTCTACTAAAAATACAAAAAATCAGCCGGGTGTGGTGGCAGATGCCTGTAATTCCAGCTACTTGGGAGGCTGAGGCAGGAGAATCGGTTGAACCAGGGAGGCGGAGGTTGCAGTGAGTCGAGATCGTGCCACTGCACTCCAGGCTGGGCAACAAAAGGAAAACTCCAAAAAAAAAAGAGAGAGAGGAAGGAAGGAAGGAAGGAAAGAAAGAAAGGAATTTTTGGAGCCATGTGAGGGCAACTGGCATCATCAGATGATACACTTGGCCCCTGGAGAACAAAGCCAGTGGTCAGTCAGACACCAGGGCAGGACAGAAGGTGACTCGTCACTGAGGCTCAGGTCAAAAACCATTCTTTGCTACGTCCTCTGAGCTCACAAGGCACTTTGCTTCCTTATAAATGTTTTAAATGTCAATTTGATCGAAGTATAACACACGGAGTGAAAAGTATACAAATCACAAGTGTACAGCTTCATAAATGTTTAGGAAGTGAACACGCCCAGGTATACGCGCTCCACCTCAAGAAACAGAACCAAGGCGCCTCATTTCATCTATCTTTGCTGCAATACACACCCAGTTGGATCTTCATTTGGTATAATGAAATCATCTCTTTTCATCTTCCCCCCCTCATACATGCTACATTTTTCTATGCAAGAACAGTTCTCTGTACCCTCAGCATCTAGAACAATGGTTGGCAAATGGAAAATGTTATATTTGTATATACTCATATGTATATGTAAACCTATGAATATGCATGTGTATACACACACACAGACACTGTCAAATAGACTCGTTTTTAGCTTTCTATGGGAAGTAATATAGCTCATGATTGACAGCATGAACTCTGGAGTCAGACAATCTGCAGATACTTCCTGGTTCCTCACTTTGACCTTGAGCAAGCCACTCAATCTCTCTACGCCTCAGTTTTGTTACCTGTAAAAACAGTCCTCCTATTTTTTTTGTTTTTCTGAGACGGAGTCTCGCTCTGTTGCCCAGGCTGGAGTGCAGTGGCGCAACCTCGGCTCACCGCAACCACCATCTCCCAGGTTCAAGTGATTCTCCTGCCTCAGCCTCCTGAGTAGCTAGGATTACAGGTGCCTGCCACCACATCCGGCTAATTTTTGTATTTTTAGTAGAAATGGGGTTTCGCCATGTTGGCCAGGCTTGTCTTGAACTCCTGACCTCAGGTGATCCGCCTGCCTCAGCCTCCCAAAGTGCTGGGATTACAGGTGTAAGCCACCCACCTGGCCCTCCTTCCTATTTTGAGAGCTGTGAGGACTAAGTGTGTTAGTGTATATGAAGATCTGAGAACGATGCCTGGCACTTGGCACAATGGAACGATTCACTGCTAGCATCTGCCGAGTGCAAAGCCCTGTTAGGTCCTGTGGGTGACAAAGAGATGCTGCGGAGATGAGTCTTTGTCAATGAGTTGGGGAAGCACTGGTGAAAGGCTCAGTGACCACGTCTGAGAGAAAGGCAGGATCAAGTGAGTGCAAACCCGCCAATCATTTTTAGCCTGAAAGTCATCGGTCCTTAGATAATCAGTCGGTGAATTTTATCAGGTGTTTACAATGTTCTGGGAACTGTGCCATTTCTCCTGGAAGGAAGGAATCAAAACCCCTTTCATTTCTGGGAAAGAGAATGCCCGTTGAGGTCAGTTGTCCAGGTCTACTGTCTGCTTATTACACCCACAGACAAGGCAGTCTCCAGGGTGTCCATTGTTCTAAACGACAAACCCATCATTAAATGGAGCCAGCGCTGGTCCTGAGTGATCTTCCCCAGCCAGGTTTGGGGAACTCAGGAGCAAGAGTCCATGGTCCCTCTTACTAGGCAGCAAAGAAAGATGGCCACTGACTCAAGGTGGTTGGGCAGGAATGAACAAGGTGTTCACAGAGGAAGAACTGAGAATGCAGTAGTCTGACTCCAGGAAGTCAACAATTTTTCCAGAATTCGTGAATTCAGCCCTAAACTTATTAGATTGGCTCAGAGTCTGCATGACACTGACAGCTTAACTGCCTTTCTGGTAAACCCCCTTGGAACCACCTGGGCTGATAGGGACTTCTCCGCAGACCAGGAAAACATCTGTTGGCCTATTTAATGAGACAGGAATTAGGTTTGCTCATGTAAATATTTTTGACTCATTAAACACCTCTGAAGAATATGTGTATATAAAGCATGGTGCGGGAGGCACGGGAGATACAAGGCTCTGCCCTGCCCTCAAGGGGTCAGCTATAGAAACAAGTTAGTGTTGTGTGGCAGGTGGGGTGATGTGGAGGGTTGTGGGAAGATCGGAAAATTGCCAAATTATCTGAAGGTTAAAGGACATTTCAATTATGTAGATGCTGACCAACATCGCCAGTTACTCGTGTTAAGTCTGCATGGCATCTGAAAGACAGAATACAAAAGTGGGGCATGAGGAACTCAGGTTTTTTTTAGTTGCCATATGACACAAGAGTGAGACAACATCTGCACAATGAAAATTTGGGAGAAAAGAAAAAGAGCAATTTGACTGATCAACATGGTGAAACCCTGTCTCTACTAAAAATACAAAAATCAGCTAGACGTGGTGGCCCATGCCTGCAATCCCAGCACTTTTGGAGGCTGAGGCAGGCAGAACACCTGAGGTCAGGAGTTCAAGACCAGCCTGGCCAACATGGTGAAACCCCAGTCTCTACTAAAAATATAAACATTAGCCGAGGATGGTGGCACGTGCCTATAGTCCCAGCTACTCAGGAGGCTGAGGCAGGAGAATCACTTGAACCCGGGAGGCGGAGGTTGCAGTGAGCCGAGATCGTGCCACTGCACTCCAGCCTGGGCAATAGAGCGAGACTCTGTCTCAAAAAAAAAAAAAAAAGAGAAAGAAAAAAAAAGAGCAATTTAAAAACAAGAGAATTTGGGAGGACGGGTAAATAGGAAGAGTGCCAGGATCCCTCTGTTCCTAATTTTCTCTATTTCATGTTTTCTTTTCAATTATGAAATATTTCAATATATAGAAAACTGATATAAGGAAACTATGACAGAAGTAAATACTGTCATCGTTGCCACAGATCTCTCTTTTTAAAAAGAAGAGAGACCGGGTGCAGTGGTTCACGCCTATAATCCCAGCATTTTGGGAGGATGCAGTGGGAGAATGCCTTGAACCCAGGAGTTCACGACCAGCCTGGGCAATACAGGGAGACCCTCCTCTCTACAAAAAATAGGGAATGGAACAGTGAGAACGCATGGACACAGGGAGGGGAACATCACACACCAGGGCCAGTCGCATGAGGGGCTTAAAACCTAGATGACGGGTTGATAGGTGCAGCAAACCACCATGGCACATGTATATATACCTATGTAACAAACCTGCACGTTCTGCACATGTATCCCAGAACTTAAAGTAAAATAAATAGATAAATACATAAATAAGAAAAAAAGAAAAGGAGTGAAATATATGAGATAGCACTAATGCCTCACATAAGTCCCCCTCACTATCCCTTCCTCCTCACTCTCTCCCAGGAAGTAACCACCATCCAGGAATTGTGTGCACCATTCCTTTGCATAGTTGTGCATATTTATTAAATGTAGATGTAGGCATAAACTACATATGAAGTTGTCTTGTATAATTTCAGTTTGAATCACGTGAACGGCATCGTCTTATACCAGGATTGTCTCTTCAAAGGAGGTAAGACCGTCTTTTCCATTTTTTTTTATTGTGGTAAAATACACAAAACATAAAATTTACCACCTTAATCGTTTTTGTGCAACCATCACCATCATCCATCCACAAAACTTCTCATCTTGCAAAACTGAAACTCCATACGAACTTCACATCCTTCCTTCCCTCAGCGCCTGGCACCCACATTCTACTTTCTGTCTCTATGATTGTGACTACTGTGGGTACCTCGCAGAAGTAGAATCATACAGTGCTTGTCTTTTTGTGGCTGGCTTATTTCACTCAGCATAATGTCCTCAAGCTTCATCCATGCTGTAGTGTATGTCAGAATCACCTTCTTTTTAAGGCTAAATAATATCTCAGACACATCAGACACATTTTTTTTTTTTTTTTTTTGAGACGGATTCTTGCTCTGTCATCCAGGTTGGAGTGCAGTGGTACGATCTTGGCTCACTGCAACCTTCGCCTCCTGGGTTCAAATGATTCTTCTGCCTCAGCCCCCTGAGTAGCTGGAACTGCAGGCGCGTGTCACCACATCTGGCTAATTTTTTGTATTTTTAGTAGAGACGGGGTTTCACCATTTTAGCCAGGATGGTCTTGATCTCCTGACCTCGTGATCTGCCCACCTCAGCCTCCCAAAGTGCCAGGATTACAAGCGTGAGCCACCACTCCCGGCCCTCAGACACATTTTTAAGAAGTCAGTCTAGTCCAACAACCCACCATCTCGTGTCATCCTTGCTTCCTCCTCTACAAGCCCCCTGCCACCTATACACAAACACCCCCAAAGATGGAGAGCGCTCACTCT